>NW_020954737.1:6622716-6646684 GCF_900497805.2 Vombatus ursinus
ACACACACACACACACACACACACACACACACACACACACACACACATGTTTGAAAAGGAACAGACTTCACACTGAGGGGCCATGTAAGAAAGTGAAAGGGCATTGTGAGAGACAAAGGATTCCAGGAAAGGAGTACATAGGGAATTGGAGGTCCTAGAGAGAGGGAATGACCTTGGCCAAGTCACTTCCCGTCTCTGTAAGTTGGGAGGGAAGGGGGAAAAGGCCGGGGTTGGACTAGAGAGAAGATCCCTCCCAGATCTAACATGTGAATCTTACCGCCCCGTGGAGCAGGGCCCTCTAGGTGAACCATAAGAAAAGGAAGATGAGAAGAGGGTGCAGAGGACTGATGAAGGCTGAGTGCGAATAAGAGTGAGGAGCCATGCCCTGAAGGAGAGAAAAATAAGCTCCCAAACCAACAGCAGACTCTATCAGAGCATTATAGACCTAGAGTCTGAAGGAGCATTAGACACCATCTCATCCAACTGCCTCTTTTTATCCATGAGGAAACTGAGGCCCAGACTGGTCAAGCAACTTGCCCAAGATCCCATCAATAGTTAGTGGCATGTGGAATACTACTGTGCTGTATGAAATGATGAGAGGCAGCTAGGTGGCACAGTGGATAGAGCAGCGGCCCCGGCGTCAGGAGGACCCGAGTTCAAATCCAGCCTCAGACACTTGACATTAGCTGTGTGACCCTGGGCAAGTCACTTAACCCCAACTGCCTCGCCTAAAAAAGAATGATAAGCAGGTTGATTTTAGAAAAAACTGGAAAGACTTGCATAAAATAATGAAGAGTGAAATGAGCAGAACCAAGAGAACATTGCATACAGTGACAGCAATATTGTTCAAAGAACAACTAAATTATTCTGAGTGTTACAAATACTCAAATCAGCTACAAAGGACCTATGAAGGAAGATGCTCTTCGACCTCCAGAGAACGCACTGATAAAAAGAAGTATGCATAGTAAGGTTTCACATGTATCTGTGTGTGCTAAATAGTGCCCATGTCTAGTGCAGGATGGGGAGGGAGGATTATGGAGGGAGGGAGTATGGAGCTTTAAAATGGAACAAAAATAAATTTAAAATGTTTTTAAATAGTGGCACAACTGAGATTTGAACTCCGGTTTTGTGATTCCTGCATTCAGTGTTCTTTCTATTGTACCACGATGGATGCCTTTAACGGGCCTGGCATTCCAGGAGGTTATCAACCTGCTCTGGCAAGTTTGACCAAATGCTTACCATGCTCCCCTGGCAATGAACGCTGACATCAAAATGCTGGCAGATGCTGGCCAAGACCCCCTGCTTTGTTTGACCTTCAGTGAACAAAGAGTGTTTCAGGCAGTTTCTGAGTGTTTTGCTTGGATTTAATCTTATGATGCTCACACTGATAATAATTAGCTCACATTTAATATTTGCAAAGTGATTTACATACAGTTTCCCACTAGATCCCTCCCAATCCTAGGAGGAAGGGGGATAATAATGGCACCAATTTACAGATGAGGAAACTGAGGCAGTTATGTGACTTGCCCAGGGTCACACAGCTAATAAGTGTCTGAGGTCAGATTTGAACTCAGGAAGTCCTAACCTCAGGCCTGGCACTGTACCCATTGAACTACCTAGTTGCCCTAAGCTATCAGTGGCCACATTAAAAAAATATTCTAAATTACTTGTAATTAGAGAAATGAAAATGAAAACAACTCCAAGGCACCACCTCATGTCTATCAGATTGGTTAAGATGACAAAAAAGGAAAACAATAAATGCCAGAGGGACTGTGGGAAAACAGGCATACTGATGCATTGCTAGTAGAGTTGTGAAGTGGTCCAACCCTTTTGGAATGCAATTTGAAACTAGGCTCAAAAGCTATTAAACTGGGCATTCCCTTTGACCCAGTAATACCCCTACTAGGTATCTCCCAGTGAGATCACAAGAGTAAAGAGACTCATTTATACGAAAATATGTATATCAGCTTTTTTTTTTTTTTTTTGTAGTAGTAAAGAACTGGAAACTGAGAGGATGCCCATCATGGAAATGGTTGGACAAATTATGGTATATGAGTGTGATAGAATACTACTGTACCATAACAAATGATGAAGGAGATGGTTTCAGAGAAACCTCAGAAGACTTATATGAACTGATACAGAGTGAAGTGAGCAGAACTGGGAAAACAATTTATACAATGACAAGACAATTTTGAGCAACTTAGGAACTCTGATCAATATAGCGATCTGCCACAATTTCAGAGGACTCATGATAAGATGTACTGCCCACCTCCTGATTGAGAGGTGAAAGATTCAAAGTACAGATTGAGACATATTTTTCTTGGATGTGGCCAAAGTAGGAATTTGCTTTGCTTGACTATACCCGTTTGTAACAGAGTTTTTGTTTTTCTTGCTTTGGGGTGGGGGTAGAGGGAGGGAAAGCCAACCTGAAAATAAAATAAAATTGAATTTTAAAAATACCTAATCAAATATGCACTCTCATTTTGGTTAAGAAACTTGATATAAAATGAATCTCAATCATATATTCTAAAACAACCCTCTTTCTTTCCTACCCCACCCCCCAATTAATTTGTTCACTAGCTCATGGACCTCATTCTGCCCATGAATTTGAAATAATAATAATCAAAAAATTACATCACATTTTATATCACTTTAAGGTTTAGAAAGGGCAGCAAGGTAGAGCAGTGGAGAGAACACCAGACCTAGAGCCAGGAAGACCTAAGTTCAAATCCACCCTCAGACATTTACTAAATGTGTGACCTTGGGCAAGTCACTTTACCCTGTTTGCCTCAGTTTCCTCATCTGTAAAATAAACTGGAGAAGGAAATGGCAAACTACTCCAGTATTGTTGCCAAGAAAACCCCAAAAAGGGTCACAAAGAGTGGAACAGGACTGAAAATGACTGAACAGTAACAGCTACTTATCTCACAAAGGCATTGCAAAAGATGTTTTACAAAATCTTAAACCACTGTATATCATTAGCCATGTCCGATAACCTCCACTGCTAAAATGGTATTTGGCTAAAATGGAAGGAAGAGTTGGACATGACTGAAATGGCTGAATGACAAGGGTTACAAAATGCTTTTGGCACAACCACCCTATGAGGTGAACAAATATTACCCCAATTTTATAAATAAGAAAACAGATCTAGAAGGTTTAAATGACTTTCCCAGAATCACATAGTGTTAGAGCCAGGTTACAAACCTAGGTCTACAGATGGAGTCCAAGGCTCATTCTACCTTAATATCCAAACAGATATGAGATCTCATTGATTTGGAAATTCCCTCAGTGATGTAAATTTCAACCCAGGCATGCCTGTCCATCCTGTGAGACTCAAGTTCAAGTCTCCTCCTAAACTGGCCCCCAAGGCAGTTCCCCAAGGTTCTGAAGGCCTTCTATTCCTCTTGACATTGAGAGGGTACAAGCGGAGGTCACAGCCCATTCACCTACTATATCTCACCCTGGCCATACAACCAACCCATCTTCTCTCTCTTCCTATCATGTAGTTCGTTTCTGGCACTTTTTACTCCTGTTCTTTGGAGTTCCTCTTTGGTTAGATGTTACAGCCCACACCCACCATGCTCTTCACTTTTGCCCTCTTCTGAGAATGCTGTATGGTATGCCCTGTGGCTACAAGACAACACGGATCGAATTCTGATCTTAAAAGGATGGGTTCCTTATTTTCATGGGAAGTTTGGAGTCATATAAGGGAACTGTGCAATTTCCCAAAGGCAATCTGGCATACTCTCCTAATCCTGGTTTAATTCTGATCCCAATTCATTGTTAATCTGTTCTGTCTACCCCAATTTGGACACTTAAAAAAGACTTTTAAGTGATAAAGTGTATAGAATATTTCATCTGATCCTCACAACAGAGATAAGTGAGACAGATAAAACAAATATGATTATATTCATTTTACAGATGAGGAAACTGAGAACTAGAGAAGTTAAATCACTTGCTCAAGGTGACACTGTTAGCAAATGTTAGAAGTGGGACTCCAATCCTGATTCCTAGACCAGTGCTCTTGCCACAACGCCATGCTGTTCTGATTTTTCTAAAAGCTCTTTCCCTCTGCCACCCCCTTCATCCTTGCTCTCTTGGTCATTCAGTTCACAAGCATGTCTCCCTTTCCAAAGCTCATCAAAACCTATGAATCTTCATTCAGTGTAGACACTACCTCATCTTAAACTCACATCTGCATCTTATAATTCTGTCTCTGGCGAAAATGGTTACAATACATTGGAGAGAGGAGCATTTTTCTCCTCCAAGGACCTGATTGTTCTTAGTAAAATTCAGTGGAAAGAGAACAGAATTTAGAGAAAAAGAACCTTCCCTCAAATCCCAGTTCTTCCACTTAGTGCCTATGGAATCTTGGATAAATTAACTTGACCTTTCTGGGTCTCAGTTTTTTCAACTGTAAAATGAGAAGTTAGAGGTACAGGACCTCTAAGGTCCCTTCCAGTTTGATTCTGTGGTCCTATGCAAGGTCCTGTATGCAGAAGCAAGCCCTCACCACTTTTTGAAAGGACAGTGTTTCAAGATTATAAATATGAGATGGAGACAGGGGAGCAGGAGACCTAGAAAAAGTAGAATCAGGGGACTCTGTTTCTGGTAGAGCCACCTCCAACAGGCAATGGCTGTAAATTAGGACTTGATTTATTGTTTGGTTGACTGTCTAGACTTAAGAAAATGTTAATAATGCAGATTAACTTTAAAAGTGTGTCACTGTCTTCTCCAGAGAGTCTGGTTGTTAAACATTTACCAGCACACCACTGAGTACTGTGGATCAAGAAACAGGAAAAGCTCTTCTAAAGACGCACTCCAAAAAAGTCTTGAGATATGTTCCAAGTGTAGTCTCCATTCATAATGTTAACTAATGAAGGAATATACTGGCAGATAAGAAAACCTATCTACCTACGGGAATAAAAAGGGGAAAGAAATCAGGCTAAATGTTGCCGGAAAGCAAAATATGAAGATCCAGGATACAACACAGCACAGAGCAACCAGGGTGAGATTATTTTTTCTAATGAGCTCAGATCACAGAAGGAGATGCCTGATGTGATCCTCCTATCTCACAGCAATGGCAGTTCTAGGAATGCCTGAGGAGTAAGAAGAAAAGCCAACTCTCAATTCTCGGAGTGTAGGTCATCTACTTTGTGGATTATTCATGGTTTATTCCAACCCCACTCCCACAATAATGATGTTCAATGTAGACTCAGCAAGTGCAAAGTCATTTTAATATCAACCTAAAAGAAAATTTATTTCCAAGCCAACTAGAATTCATTTGGAATTATCTGTCTAATTCCACATCACCAGGTGCCTATTTGATATTTCTAACTGGATGGCCCCATTGGCAAGTCACGTTCACCAAGTCAAAAACAGAATTTACTCTCTTTCCCCCAAAACTCTTTCCTCTTTCTGACTTCCCTATTTCCGTTGAGGGTATTATCATGCTTACCAGTCACCCAAGTTCAAAATCTTGGGAGTTATTCCTTGACTCTTCGCTAACCACCACCGCCATATCTATTGCTCAATCCTGCTAATTTCACCCACTCAACATTCTTCACATCCATATTTTTCTCTCTACTTGCATGGCCACTCTCTCTAGTTTAGGTCCTGTCCCTTCTTCCCTGTATGACTACAATAGTCTCCTATTTGGGCTCCCAGACTCTAGTCTCTCTCTATCAACTACACAACTGCAAAACCCATATGCCTAAAGCACAGGTTTTACTATGTCCCTCCCCTGCTCATACAGCACCTGGGGCTCCCTCCTGACTATAGGATTAACTACAATTGACTTCTGAAGCCCTTCACAGTCTGGCTACCATCTACCTTTGCAGGCTTGTTGTATAATACTCATCTTCAGGTATTCCATGTCACAGTCAAATTAGCTTGCTTGCTGTTCCTTATATGTGCCATTCCTTGTCTCCATGACTTTGCAAAGACTGACCTCCATGCCTACAATACTCTCCTGCCACCCCACCTCACTACTACCCTCTTAGAATCCTAACTTCCTTCAAGGCAAAGGCTACCTCCTATGGAAGGAAGGAAGGAAGGAAGAAAAAAAAGTATTTCTTAAGCACCTACTATGTGTCAGGCACTGAGTTAAGGACTAAGCAATTATCATTTCATTTGATTTTCACAACAACCCCAGGGAGGTAGATACTATAATTATTCTTATTTTGCAGTTGAATAAACTAAGGCCGCAACATGGAGCAGTAAATAGATAGAGTACCAAGCCTGGGGTCAGGAAGAACTGAGTTCATATCCAGCCTCAGACACCTACTAGCTGTTTGACCCTGTGCCTATTTGTCTCAGTTTCCTCATCTGTAAAATGAGCTGGAGAAGGAAATGGCAAACCACTTATTATCTTTGCCAAGAAAGCCCCAAACGGGATTGGAAGATTCAGACACAACCGAACAACAAGCTAAGATAAACAGAGGTTAAGTGACTTGCCCAGGGTCACACAGCTAGTAATTATCTGAGATCACATTTGAACTCAAGTCTTCCTGACTCCATGCCAAGCTTTCTATTTACTGAGCACCTTTCCTAATTTTCCCAATTGTTAGTACTTTCTCTCCCTTAAAAATTCCTTTGTGTAAACTTTGTATCTATTTACTTGTATGCATTTGTTGCAATGCTCTAGTAGAATGCAAACTCCTTTGGTCACAGACTATCTTGCTTTTGTTTTTAAATCCCCAATTGTTTGCTTGCTGTTTGTCCTTAGTTCTGGAAGAGGACCATGACATCAGGGAGGTGATGCCATGACATGAAAGTGAATTGGACTTAAGTGAGGCAGAGCTGTGCAAAGTTACCAGTCTCACTCTCTCCTCTGGAGACATGTGGGTTCAGTGGCCAGATATGGATTAGGACAACTGGAGATGACCCAGGATGCAATGGGGGCCCATGGCCTTTTCAAGCGAGGTCTTTAACAGGTATCAGTTTGACTGAGGTAGTGTTCATTCAGTGATTAAGACTTAGTAAGAAATGAGGCAAAGAATGCCCTTTTAAAAAAATCGATCTGGAAGGAGAAGACTCTCAGGTTTTTTGGTCAAAACAGAATGTAAACAACCATTGTTTTAAATCCCCAGCACCTGCCACAATGTCAGGCATGTAGAAGGTACTTAATACATGTTTGTTTAATAAATGATCTATGCCAAATGTTGAGAAGGAAGGAAGAGAGAGAAGGTGAGAAGAAGGGATAGAGAGAGTGGGAAAAGGAAAGGTAGAGGAGATAGGAAGGGGGAAGGAGAGAAAGAAAGCAAAGATAGAGGGAAAGAAAGATGGGAAAAGAGAGAAGAAAAAAGGGAAAGAGAGAGAGAAAAGGGAGATGGAAAAAGAAAGAAAAAAGAGATTATCTTTAGGGAGAAGTAGAAAGGACTTTTATGACTAATATTTTTTAAACCATTTCTGCAAGTGGGGAAACAAATTCAGAAGGAAGAAACTACTTGTCCAAAAGATACGGTGAACAGGAAATTAAAACAGGAACCAAAGATTCCATGGAGTCCCCTTGTGCAGTGGGAGATTACAGAAGACCTGAGGAGGGAAGAAAAGAAGGAGTGGAGGAGAGACAGGAGGAAAAAGAAATACTTATACTGAAGGATTTAACACTTGTGGGTTCCTCCACGATTCACATGACTACTTTTGTCTAGAATGAGAAAAGAGGCCATAAGAAGAGCTAAAAAAAAAACAAACAACAAAAAACCACGATTATTGAGGGAAGAAGGATTGGGAGTGTGAAGGAGCATCAGAGAATAGGAGATGGGAAGAAAGGCCCTTTGTCCCCTCTCCAAATGAAGGAAAGACCATAAAATTGTAGATTTAGAGCAGGAAGGGACCTTAGAAACCACTGAGTCCAACCCTCTCATTTTACTGATGAGGAAACTGAAGCACAGAGAAGTTAAGTGAGTTGCCCAGGGCCACACAGCCAGTAGGAAGGATTTTAGGGCAAGATTTGAACTTAGGTCTTCCTGACTCCAAGTCCAGCACTCTATCCATTATTCCATACTGCTCAACCATTTCATTTTACTGGTTGAGGAAACTGACGGTTAGAGAAGTGAAATAATTTGACCACAGTCACAAAGATAGTGGCAGGGCCAAGATTTGAAGCTAGGTCCTCTGACTGTAAATTCAATGCTTCTTCCTCTAAACCTCCCCGGAAACAGGAGAAATTCTCAAATGTCAAGGACAGTTTAGATGTGGTCCTAAAGTTAGAAGGTTAGGAGATGCATAGGGTGGAGGGCTTTGTGGAGTTCCTTCTAGGCTACAGATTCCATGATTCTTTATAAGACAGGAACTATTGATCTTATTATGAGGAGGAGCCATTTCTGATGAACATGAAGCATGATGATCTCCTTATTAATATAAGCTCTATTTTTAAAAAATTCCCAGTGAAACATACCATTAATGAGAGGGCTGAGCCCTGCATGTACTTTGACCCTGCTTCTATTTTAGACATCACTTCCCCCTATGGTCATCCATTTCCATAACATTAGAAGAGTTTCATTCACCCTCTAGTAAGAAGGAGAAAATAAAGGATGGGAGAGATAGCGGTTGGATAATAGGAAGAGGAGGAAGATGGAGGAGGGGAGAGAGGGAGCAAGGGGAAAAGGTAGTATGGGGGGGAGAATGGAATGGAAGAAGGGAAAGGAAGATGACAACTAGAGGAAGAAATGAAAGTGAGAGTAGGGAAGAGAAGGGAGATGGAGGAAAGCAGCAAGGAGGAGCAGGAGGAGAATGAAATGGAAGAAGGGAAAGATATGGAGGAGAGAAAGTAAATGGGCAGAGAGACGGAAGAGGAAAGAGAGGGAGCAGGGAGTAAAAGGAAGAGAATGAAATGGAAAAAGGGAGGGGAAGAGGAAGGGGGAGAAAGAAGAGAAGATGAGAGGAAAGAAAAGGAAGGAGAAGAGGAAGAAGAGTGAAGAGGTAGGAAAATAGGATAGGAGGGTGATGAAAGGAGAGCAAGATGAAGAAAAGGGGAGAGAGAGAGAGAGAGAGAGAGAGAGAGAGAGAGAGAGAGAGGATCATCTAATAATTCTCTTCCCCTCTTCTATAGGAGACTGGCTGCAGCATCCTGACTCTCCCAATCTGAGGTCACATACTGCCACCTTTCTTAGGGACAGTCTTGTCACCTGACTGGTGGGATGCAATCTACACCATAGAGCTTGTTAAATAACTATGTCACTCATGCTCCACAGACTGGGGACTCCTACAGAAGTATTACCACCCCCTCCCCAATACACTCACATACCCACCCCCAGCTCAAGGTCTGGCTCCTCATGAGACAGATCACAACAGCCTGCTGAAAAGTCACCCGGGGCTATTGCTGTTCACAGCTCACATGAGCCTGAGAAAGGAAAATCTGGCTTTCTTATCACCCGGGTAGGAAGGAATGGGCCCCCCAGGATAAGTGGCTGTTTTCACAGGAAGTCCCCACCCTCACTGCTTGTTCCTCCCAGACACTACTCACTCCTTTTGGAAGGTTTCCGCCTGTTTAAAGTCAACATACAATACCGATTCCCATCCGGCTGAAGGGCTTTTTTTTTTTCACTCTTTTTTTTTCCATGCCACTCCTATGCCCTTGTGTTCCCAATTTAACCTCTTTGCTGACCCTCAAATTAGCTACACCTATAGGGCTTCAGCTCCATGAAGGCAGTGCTTAATTTTGTCCCTGTCATGCTTCGGGGTATAGAGAAAGAAGACTTATCCATATAGAATGACTGACCACTCTTTCCAGGCAGTCAACTCAGCAAAAGTGAGGTTCTGGGGACCATCCACCCAGTTCTATACACAATGTATGAGCAGGACTAATCCACTTGATTCCTCTGTCTGCAACACTGCTCCCCCTGCCCCACTCCAAACTTCCACGTAGAGTATTTATAACCCACATTACACGAGCCTTCATAAAGCACTTACACTCACCACTCTAAGGTACAGCCCAGGCAGAAGTTATGAGACAGTTAAATGGCTATAAATTGGTGTGTAAGATATCTGCTATTACTGAGAGGTAACATGAAGATATAGATATGGCACTGGACCTAGAATCAGGAAGGAAGGCCTTGGTTCAAATCCTGCCTCAGATACTTACCAGCTTTGTGATAACTTCTTCTACCCTCAGTTTCCTCATCTGCAAAATGAAAAGGCTGAACTTGATGACTTCTAGGTCCCTTCCAACTCTAAAACTATGATCTTATTAATAAATTATTATTATTATTAACAATTATCGTATATTGACAAATTTTTTAATAATTATTAATGAATTAATACTTAATAAATCTTATAATTTAATCTTCCCAGAATCCATAATTTCACTGCTATACATACAGTATATGCTCTCCACCAATGTAGATCATAAACCTTCCACATCTTAATAGATGGTCTCCTGGGTTGCTGTGAACCAAAAAAATTAATCACCTACTGGCCAACCTTGGGGTGAGAAGCCTCTCTAAGCTAACTAGACTAGCCATAGGTTTACAAACATACATAGATCATTTCCAGTACTTTAGCCTTTGAGAACTCAGGGTTCCCTTCATACCATAATGGGGCATCAAAGTAATAATTTATAATTTCAAATTAGCATTTATATAGCACTTACTATGTGCCAAGCACCATGCTAAGCACTTTACAAATATTATCTCTTTTAATCCTCACAACAACCCTGGGAGCTTGTTGAGTATTTTACAGTTGAGGAAACTGAGGCAGACACCAGTTAAGTGACTTGCCCAGGGTCACACAACTAGTAAGTGTCTGAGACCAGATATGAGCACAGGTCTTCCTGTGTCTAGACCTAGCGCTTTATCTACTGTACCACCTAGCTACCTCTAAGAGGCACTCTAATAAAGATTACCATTATTTTGTCTTTATCCACATTTGTGATTTTCGAAGTGTCAGGAACGCCAGTGAGGAAATCACTTCTACCAGATCACCAACTGCTCTGCACTTGTAATTTAGAAATGTAATTTGTCATCTTAGGTGCTTGGTTCCTTAAGGTGAACCTTTCTATAATTTCTGGTGGCAATAACCTAGTGTTGACTCTCTATCACAAATGTCTCTACTTCTGGAAATAAATCTGCATAACTTGGTCTTTTTTTTTCAGCTCCTCTTTGTGAACGTATTGTCTGCTGAATTCACATGGATGTCACTCACAGTGGGCTTTTTGGATCTTAGCTGTTTCAGAAGCTCTATCCCTAGGTGAAGTCATTTTGGTTTTATTCAAGAGATCCAGTGGCCCGGAACTGCCTTTATTATTGTTATTGGTATTTATTATTATTACTATGAAGTAATAGTTGTGTGTTCCAAATATATTTTGGTACATTTTTACCTACTTATCATGTGTTCTGAGAACATAATAATAATAATAGTACTTTAAGGGTTGCAAAGCGCTTTACAATATAATCCTCATAACAACCCTGGGAGGTGGGTGCTGTTATTACCCTCCATTTTACAGTGGAGGAAACGAGGCAAACAGATTAAATGATGTGCCCAGAGTCACACAGCTAGTAAGTGTCTGAGGCCACATTTGAACTCAAGTCTTCCTGTCTCTAGGTCCAGCGCTCTATCCACTGTGACAACTGGCTTCCTCATCGTCTATGAATCCTTTTCTTCCCTTTTGACAAGAAAGTGTTAATCCTTGGGATGATGTTAGTTAATATTGTATGGGGTTTTGATTGCTATTATTACTAATAATATAAAAAAAATCTTTTATATTTCCTTTGCTCTTCCACATCTCTCATCTCATTGTACATTTATTTTAGCCCTTGAATCAGGGAAATTCAGGTCACAGAGAGGTTACATGAATTACCCCAAACCACATAGAGTCAAGAGCAAAATTAGGCCTGGATTCCCAGTCCAAGACCCTTTCATGCTCATGTTGCTGATCTACATAGTCTCAAACCATGTAACCACAGATTTAACTAACTATAGCATTGAACTGCTAACTAATGCTATTTAACTGATCTGATTCTTTTCTGATCTTTGGCTTTTGTAGAAAGTATGTTCTCAGTATTGAGGGGAGTGGGGGAAGGGCAGGGAGAGGGAAGGGGAGTATTTAAAAGTATAGTCCTTTTCAGTGACATCTAAAGCCAGTGAGGTTTTGGTCAAGTGGGTGTGACTTGAGTTCTATAATGAAGCTGCCCACAACCACAGAGTTGCATGCAGTCTTTCCGTCCCAACAAATTATTTCCATCTCTTTGTGACAACCTACAACCTACCAAAAAATAAATCACCATTTCCCCATGCTAAGTAATACCTACACGCACCCCAACACATACCCCCTTTTTAGGACACTGATCATCTAATTCACTTTTCAGAAATTTGTTTGATCATTGGGAAGCCTAGTCCTGGGTATCCTAAGACACGTCCCATTTCATGTGGCCCAGATTCGAATAGATTGTCTTTAGTGCCTTAACTACACCAGCACAGACAGCGTTAGAAGTGACCTTAGCCCCCCTCATTTTACAGATGAAGACATTGAGGCCCAAAGAGGTTAAGAGATTTGTCCAGGGCTCCAGAGCCAGTGAGAAGCACTAGAACTGGGTTGGGTTGTCTTAAGTTATCTCCACAGAGATAAAAGAGAGCCTTTGACCCCAAGAAGTCAGGCCACAGCCTGGGGTTGTAATCATTAAGCAATGTAACTTCCTCTCTCCCCCACTCAGCCCTTCTACTTCAGCAAGAACTATAGGACCTTTGAATTTTGGACAATCTATCCCATTCAGGAAGAAAGGGCAAAGGGCAAAGGGCGGGGTCAGCCAACCCGGGGAGAAGAAGATATAAATGCAGTTAGTCAACTGGCTTCCCATCTTAGTCAACCAGCTGGCTAATGGAATGATAAATTCATCCCTTCCAAAGTGGAAACCCAAGGCTCCTCTGTAGCCACTTAAGAATCAGAGATTGCATACAGTGGATATGAAGGAACAGTTCTCAAAAGAAAAACTGCAAACTATTAACAACCATATGAATGCCCCAAATCACTTATAAGGAGAGAAATGCAAATCAAAACAACCCTGAAGTTTTCCTCCATCTCTGTCTCTGGGAATTTCCTCTAGTTGTCCCTCATGCCTGGAATGCTCTTCCTCCTCTTCTCTGACTACAGACCTTCCTGGCTTCCTTTAAGTACCAACTAAAATCCCACGTTTTACTGGAAGCCTTCCCCAATCCTTCTTGATTCTAGCGCCTCCTCTCTGTTCCCTTTTTATCATATATAGCTTGCTTTGTATATATTTGTTTACATGTTGTCTCCCCCATTAAATTGTAAGTTCCTTGAGGGAAGGGACTGTCTTTTGCCTCTTTTTGTATCCCCAGCACCTAGCCCAGTGCCTGGCATATAGTAGGCACTTCATAAATATTCATTGATTAATTACTGATTTCTCTTTACACTCAGCAAATTGGCAAAGATGATAAAGATGGAAGTAGTCAATAGTGGAAGGGCTTCAGGAAGACAGATACACTAATAATCTGGCAGTAGAGTTTTAAACTGGAAAATATTTTGCAATTACATTTTTAAAAGTGACTAAAATACCTATACCCTTTAATTTCCCAGTAGGGTCTCTATCCTACTGCTAGGTATATATCCCAAGATGTTCAAAGACAGAAGGAAAGGTCCCATAAAAAAACCAAATATTCATAGCTGTACTTTTTGGCGTAGCAAAACAATGGAAACAAAGTAGGTTTCTATCAAATAAGGAATAACTTGGCCAGTGTTGGTACATAAATGTAATGGAATATTACTCCACTATAAGACACAGAGAATATGGAGAATTCACAGAAACATGGGAAGACTTATATAAGCTGATGCATAATAAAGCAGGGGACAGCTAGGGGGTGAAAGTTAGGATGACTCATTTTCATGAGTTCAAATCTGGCTTCAGACACTTCCTAGTTGTGTGACCCTGGCCAAGTCACTTAACCCCATTTGCCTCAGTTTCCTCATCTGTAAAATAAGCTGGAGAAGGAAATGGCAAACCATTCCAGTCTCTTTGCCAAGAAAACCCAAAATGGGGTCATGAAGAGGCAGATGGGACTGAAACAACTGAACAACAACAAATAATAATAAAGCAGAACCAAGAAAACAGTACACACAATGACTACAACAATATAAAAGGAAAGAGTAAGATAAATCTGAACACTGTGTAACTCTAAAGACCAAGCTTGGCCCAAGAAAAGAGACAAGAAAACCCACCTACCTCCTTTCATAGCAGAAGTGGGGGACCATGGGTATGGAATATTGCATATGCTGTCAGATCCAGTTAGTTGGTTTTCCTGAGCTGCTTTTTTCTTTATTTTTACATCATTGTTTTAAGGAATAGTTCAATAGGTAGAGGAAGGTGGGGAATATAAATTCAGAAATTAATGTGACTAAAAACAAAAGGCATCCTTTTCTTAAAAGAAAAAAAAAACCCAACCATTGTCATAAAGAATTATCAGGGTAGTGGTGGCAGGAACCTTCCTGCTGGAAGGAATTCAGAGGAAGCTGAAGGGTGGGGTTCACCCCACTGCAAACAGCCAGACAGGCGAACATAAAAGCACCTTTGGAGCACTTCAATGCAACAAATTGTGAGAATACTGTCAAGTCCCACAATTTTTGGGTTTACCTTAGTATTAAACTACTATGAACCCAAATCCAGTCTTTGCCTCTCTGAAGCTCCGTCAGACATCACTGTGGTTCTTGTTTTGACGCTGGTTCCATTTTGGACATCACTTACCATTACATTACCATTCCAGTCCCATAATGTAGATTATTAAATACTGTTCAAAGGATGATTCTGCTCCTTGCCTGTACTTGAAACTCTGACCTGTATATTCTCCCTCCCTGAGCCTCTGTGAACTGAGGAGGGTTCAACCCACTCAACCCTTCTTCATCTGACCCTCATAGAAATCCTGTGAGGCAGGTACTATTATTATTCTCATTTTGCAGATAAAGAGTAAGTTTGCTATTGTTGTTGTTGAGTCAGGTCCAACTCTCAGTGACCCCATTTGAGGTTTTCTTGGCAAAGACACTAAAATGGTTTGTCATTTCCTTCTCTAGTTCATTTTACACAGGAGGAAACTGAGGCAAACAGGGTTAAGTGATTTGCCCAGGATCACCCAGTTAGTAAGTGCCCATGGCCACATTTGAACTTGAGAAGATGAATCTTCCTGACTTCAGATCTGGCTCTATCCACTGTGACACCTAGCTGCCCCTAAAGGGTAAGCACCTCTGAGAAATACTGCAGGTGGGCAGTACATCTTTCTGGTTTCACTGCCCAGATGGAAACTATGTTGGGAGTGGGAGCAACACTACAGACTTATAGTGGCCTGGCTGTGTCCTAATCGATATATCCTGATAATGGATTTTTAAAGAGTTTATTCCAGGTGTGGAGAATTTCTCCAGCCAGAGAAAATGTCCAGAACTGAGAGATGGAGTGAAACCTTGCAGTTGTTTTGATTTGCATTTTTCTTATTCTAAGAGATTTGAGGCAGTCTTTCATATGATTGTTAATAGTTTGCAATTCCTCTTTTGAGAACTCTCAGTTCATATCCTCTGTAAGCAATCATTGATTCTTAAGTAGCTACAGGTAGATGCCTTGGGTCTCCTCTTTGGAAGGAAATGAGTTTATCACCTCATTAGCCAGCTGGTTCATTAAGATGGGAAGCCAGATGATTAATAATTTCATTAATCTAAGTTAGAGACTTAGACTTTAATCTAACTTTCTAGATTCCTACAGATAGGGCAGATCACCTGCTGAGCTGCACCCTAATTGATATGTTCTGATAATGGATTTTTAAAGATTTTATTCAGGGACTCCACAAGGCTTTTGATCAACCAACCAATCAACAAGTATTTAAGTGCTTTCTATGAGTAAGGGCCTGTAACAGGTGCTTTTGAATCAAAGATAAAAATGAAATAGTTCCTGCCTTCAAGAAGCTTACATTCTTTCAGGGGACTGGTGAATTGGAGGCTCACTTATTCAATAGTCAATAGTTAGTAAATATTTATTAAGTGCCAGGCACTATGCCAAACACTGGGGAAACAAAGATGAAAAAAAAAGTATCTGCTCTCAAGGAGCTTACAATCCAATGGAGGAAGGCAACACATAAAAGGAAGCTGAAATGGAGGGAGAGGTTCCAGACATGAAGAGATGGTGAAGTCCCAAAGTAGTGCAGCCCTGTGGGAAATGAGGAGATATCTGTCCTGAGCTTAAACGGAGGTTTTAGAGTTCATGGCCTGACCTTCCAGTCACAGGGGCAGAGGGTAGTGATGGGGTGTGAGTACCAAGCTGATTGGATCTCGAAGGATGACGAGGTTTCTCACTTCATTCTGAATCTTGACAACCAATGGATCCACAGGGGTGGAGCGCCATTGTGGAATAGATCAGTAAATTTCCATGTGCTGGTCTAGGACTTCCATGGGAACGGTCTGGCTTTGAAGGGCCAATTTTTAAAAGGCTTATCTGGTCAGGTCCACGACGAAATTAGCAAGAGTCGAGTGGGCCAGATTTGAACAAGCAGGAACACGCCCTGATGCAAGTCCTTGTGTACCTCACCTTCCAAACAACACCAGGCCCCACAGAAAAAACCCATGAAGCTGGGGGGGGGGGGGGGGGAGGCCGCCGGGGGGAAAACAGGTAGCACCCATAACTATAACAGCTCCCCAAGGACAGAGTCCATATTTTCTTCGTTAGACTCAGAGGTCCATGAGAGTAAGGTTGTATCTCTCCCAACAGACTGGGAGTTTCTCCTCTTTTCCTCTCAATCTTACTCCACTCTCCAAATCCTACCCAGATCCCATATCAAGGATCCACACAGAGAGGAGATTGAATCAAAAAAAAAATCACAAAATTTTGAGTTGGAAAAGACCTCAGTGGCCATTCAGTCCAACCCATATCCTCAGGAAAATGTCGACTACAATACACCTAAGTGGTCATCCAGATTTTGTTTGTCAAACTGTTCCACGTTGGAGCTAATACGGAAATAGGTTTTGCGTGACTTCACAGGTATAACTGATATATGGCTTGCTTTCTCAGTGAGGGAGGGAGGGAGAGAATTTGGAACTCAAAAATTTTAAAAAGATATTAATAAATTAAATGCTAGATACTTAAGTGGAAAAAAAAAAGTTGTTCCATGTTGGGATAGCTCTAATTTCAAGAATGCTTTTCCTTACATAAATCAAAATTTGGCACTTTGAAATTTCCACTCATTACTCTTAGCTCTGCCTTCTGGGGTCAAGGATAAATCTAATCCTTCCGTCTTTCAAGTAACTGAATTAAACTATCATGTCATACCTCTCCCACTCCTTCCCCAAGCCTTGCCTTTTTCAAACTAAAGATCCCCAGTTCCTTCAATCAATCCTCATGTCATGGACTCATTATGTATGTATGTATATATACGCATATGTATGTATATACACATACACATATGACTTTGCTAACCTTAAAATGCTATATAAATGCTAGCTATTATTACTCTTGTGGCCCCTTGGCCTTTCATCATTCTAGTTGCCTGTTCTGAAGACTTTACTTTATCAATGTCCTCTCTTCCCCCTGTTCTTCGAAGAAGTGGGGTACTAGGAGTGGAGAACCCGGCACACAGTGACAGATTTTATCAATGTACTGATTAGTTTTGGTTTCCTTCTAAAAATATTTAAGAGATGGCTCTCTGGGAGGGAGAAGGAAAGGAATATACTGGGGGATAAAGATGATGTAAAAACAAAATAGAGCAATAAATTTTATTTTTTAAAAAGTGGTGCCTTGAACTGAACACAGTACTCTAGGTGGTGTCTGACCAGGGCAGAATATAGCTGGGTTAAGACTCCCTTCTTCCTGGAAACTACACCTCTTATAATGCAGCCCCAAGATTGCATTAGGTTCTTTGGTAGCTGATATTAATCACCCTACTGATTTATATTGAGCCTGCTGTCCACTAAAACCCCTAGATCTTTTTTAGGTGAGCTATTGTCTGGCTATACCTCCACCAGGATGTTGACTTGAGTTGAGGTCAGGCAGGGGGGAGACTGAGCAAAGAGGAGGAAGGAAGACATTTCCCTAGGTTGATGGTCTGGCCGCAGTGTCCCAAGGATAGCCCAGGATATAGACCAGCTGGTGTCAGGTGTTCACTTTCCTATGATGAAGCTGGAAATCATGAGAAGGCTGACACACACTTTCAAATTTCTCTAACAGCCTCAGTATGTCTGGACACCTACCAACTCACTGTCAAAACCCAGAAACCCACAAGTAAGCCCTGGTGAATCAGAGAGGCTGCCACATTGTTTAATAAGACAGGTCCAAACCTGGACGTGCTCAGCCTGGAGGCCAGTGAGGGAATGACCCTGGGCTAAGAGTAAGCATTGGGTTTGTTTATGAGAGGGCTGGGGAGGTTTAACTCTGGGTCAGCAAGTTTCAGAAGTGCACATGAAGATTTCTTTTTTGCTCTTTCCACTGCTCAAATAAAAATAGTTTAAAATGTCTCCACCCCTGAGAGAGAAGCCGATTTATCAGGATTGGAACTAAATGTGGAGAAGTGGGAGGATGCGAGAGTTTCAGGAGTACATTCTTGCCACAGGCTTAGATGATTTTAAATCTGATCCAGCTTTGAGAGCTTCCAGGGAAGGTAACTCCCCTCACTCGATGTTCCCCTGGGCTCTCTTCCGCTCACCACTACCACCCAATCAGAGAATAAAGTGTGTAATGAGAGGGGTGGGGTGGGGAAGATGGACCAGGAAGTGAGAGGACCCAGACCTTTCACTATCTCCCTGGGCCTCAGTTTCTTCATCTATAAAGTGAAGAGGTTAGGCTAAAGGGCCCCTAAGGTCTCTTCTAGGCATCAATTTATGATCCTATGACGTGTTATAGTGGAAAGAAAAGTAGCCTGGGAATTGAGAGTCAGTGCTAATCCTGATTCTGCCACTGATTGGTTGTGTTACCTTTGGGTGAGGTATTTCACCTTGCTGGGATTTGGAACCAGAAGACTTGGGTGTGAATCTTAACTCTACCACTTGCTAACTATGTGTGACCTTGGGCAAAACACATTCCCTCTTCTCTGTGACTCAATTTTCCTATTTATATATTTAAGAGATTGTACTAGATGACCTTTAAGACCCCTTCTTGCTTTAAATCTATGAGCCTCTCTGTGCCTCAGTTTACCCATCTGTAAACTTAAGGGGTTTGTACTAGATGACCTTTAAGACCTCTTCTAACTCTAAATCCATGATCCTCTCTGAGCCTCAGTTTCTTCATCTGTCACATGAGAAGGTTGAACTAGATGACTTCTAATGATCCTTCCAGCTTGATCTCTGCTTCCTCTCTCCCCCGTGTCATTGTTCTCCACTGACAATCTTCCATTTATCTTGGGATCTGACAACACCACAAAATGTCCCAACTGTGATCAGGGCTGAGCTAAGAGAAGCATCCAAGCATAAAAGGACCCTCCCCAGCCTTGATGACTTCATGCTTCAAGCATTCCCAGCCACAGAAGCCAAAGCATTCGCATCTCGTCCAAGCTTCCTCCATGGAAATGGAGCTGGAATGAGGAGCTCGGAGCCCATGCAAAAGACATTTGCTGTTGTTTCTCTCTTCTTCCCGTTGCCATGCCCAGAGTTCCTCAGACAGCCTGGTCATCTTCTCCAGACCACCAGGGGAGACTGCTAAACAGCCACAGCCCAACAAAGAAAGCTGAGGCCTCAGAGCCAGGATTCTAGTCCCAGACCCTCTTCCTGAATCAGAATCAAGCCCCAGAACAAAGGGAAGGCCTAAAGGCTGGGACTTGGGCTGATCTTCTAGATCAGCAGTGAAAAACTTTTACTTTCAAAAAGCCACTGAACCACAGAAAGGGAAAAAGCATTCAAAGACCACATGCAAAAACAAAACAAAACAAAAACCTCCAACCCAAGTCTCAACTTACAGTATGGTTCTGCCTAGAGAAATAAAAAACACTCAGCTTTACCTACTTTTAAAGTTATGGAGAGTATGAAATTTTTTTCAATTAATTACAAAAAATGCTTAAAAATGTACTTTAGGTTCATATTGTTGCTAGTTAACTTTTTCTTGAAAAAAATAATCTACAGCCAACACTTCCATTTCCTCACTTCCCACTACCTCCCTTACAGCTCAGGCTTCTGTCTCCACCTCTACTGACGGCCCAGTCTAGGGGCTCTTTTCTTTTTTTCCAATTCATTACCTTTGGCCTATCTTCAATTGTTGACGCTGTTGACATGTTAGATGCTTTCTCTCTCCAGAGCTTCAAAATTCTCCTGGTTCTTCTTCTCCCTCTCTAAACACTCCTGCTCCATCTTTTTTGCTGTCTCCTTGGCCTATTCCTAACCAAAGACTCCCCACTGATCTGTCCTTGGCCTTCTCTTCTGTCCTGGACATTTCATTTAACTCCCATGGCTTCAATGATGATTCTGCTGATTTACATTTTCTCTTCCGTTCCCTTTCCTTCCCTTCTCTTCTCTCCTCTCTTCTTTTTCTTTCCCTTCTCCCTTATTTTCCTTTTCTTTCCCTTCTCTTCTCTCCTCTTTTCCCTTCCTATCCTCCCCTTTCCTCTTCTCCTTTCCTCTCTTCTCTCTTTTCCTTTCCTTTTTCCTCTTCTCCCTCTCTTTTCTCCTCTCTCATTTCCTGTCTTTTCTCTTCTGATTTCTTCTCTTCTCTCCTCTCTTCTTCTCTACTCTTCTCTTGTCTTCACTCTTCTTTTTCTTTCTGGATTTTGAACCAGAACTATGATTTCTTTGGTATAGTGCACTCCTGATGAGGAAACTCCCTCTGCCAATGAGGAAAGCTACTTGCTCTGTCATTCATGCTCTTAGGAAGTTTTCTGGAGGTATTGAGATGAAGGGATTTCCCCAAAATGAGTGTGACAGGCAGAATCTGAACCAATGTCTTCTTGACTTTAAGGCCAGCTCTCTGTCTCTTACACCACACTGCCTCTTGGTTCTGCTTATTTCACACTGCATCATTTCATACAAATCTTCCCATGTTTCTCTTAATCATTAATATTGCATTATATTAATATACCATAGTATGTTTTGAATTTTTTTTGGACCATAGACTTAGAGCTGAAAGGGACCTCAAGAATCATCTAATCTAACCTCCTTGTTGTACTGATGAGGAAACTAAACCCCAAAAAGGTCAGACAACTTATCCAAGGTCATCCAGGTAGTAGGTGCCAGAATGATGACTTGAAGTCCTCTGACTCCAAATCACACGCTCTTTCCACTGTACCACGTTTCCTCTCCCAGCTGGATGACAAAATGAGGTTCTAAAGAGATACTGAACCACTGGAACAACAGGCTGGACTGAATTAAATGAATGTTACTGGGATTAGATGCAAAGTTCCACACTTGGGAGTTCAAAGTGTCAATTTCCCAAGTATACGGATATCAAAGGCATTCAGCACGTCTTAAACTATGGGTCACAACCCCATAAGAAAAACTGCCCAAGAATTAGAGAGGCTTAACTCCAACTGCCTCTCAAAAATAAAAAAAGAAAAAAAGAAAAAGAAAAACAAACAAACAAAAAAAAAACAGCCCTGAAGTCAGCAGGACCTGAGTTCAAATCTAGCCTCAGATACTTAACACTTATGAGTTGTGTGACCCTGGGCAAGTCATTTAACCCTGTTTGTCTCAGTTTCTTCATCTGTAAAATGAGTTGGAGAAGGAAATGGCCAACCACTCCAGTAACTTTGCCAAGAAAACCCCAAATAGGGTCATGAAGAGTTGGACACAACTGAACAACAACAATGTACACAAGACAGTTTGCTTCAAGGCAGTATAGTGTAGGAGCAAGAGCATGGCTTCAAAGCCAGGATGACATGGGTTGGAGTCTTGGCTCTGACACAAACCAGCTATGTGACCCTGGGCAAGACACTTGTCCTCTCAGGGGTCTAGGCCAGTATCATCAAACTCAAGTAAAAATGGGGCTTGCCAAACCACATGTAAGGATCCCTGCCAGCTGCATATTGACTGAAAAAAAAAACCCAACTTTTTTTTGAGACAATTGGGGTTAAGTGACTTGCCCAAGGTCATACAGCAAGTACATGTCAGAGATCGGATTTGAACTCAGGTCCTCCTGATTGGGGGGCTGATGCTGTATCTACTGTACCACCTAGCGCCCCAAGAGAAAACCACATATTAATATTATTAATATTTTATTGTATTTGTATTTCTGTTTTTAAATATTTCCCAATTCCCAATTTTAATCGGATTCCGGCTGCACTGGGGAGTGTTAGGGGCCACATGCAGCCAACAAGCAGTCTCTAAGTCTCTAAGCTGCAAAGAAAGCATCTACCTGCATTGGTAGAGGCAGTTTTCTCACCTAGGAATTCCCTAGGCCAGTTAACCAGATCCAGTCCCTGTCCCTTGTGCAGAAGGCCCTGGGCTAGCTGCTGGCCTGATGCTGGTTTGGCTCTCTTGTAGCACCTGGACATTCCCTTAACACAAACCCGATGTTCCTCTTTGAATGTTTTCACCACAAAAGGAGCCCCCATTGGGTGCAGTCATGTGATGATGCTAGTCTGGGCAAAATGGATGGCATTTAGAGAAGCTTTTCTAGTTCTTCTATGCTCAGGGCGACATTTTTTCCTCAACTAGCAAGCCCCCAGAATACTGCCAAGGCCAGGGCTCAGAGAACAGCACGAACCCAAGGGGGAAAAAGTCAAGGTTCGGTCAATGCTAGAAAAACACGAGCAATCATTAAGCACAGACTTCAGCGCTTCGGCTGACCCTCTACTCCCCCCTAGTTTCCCATCCTAATATCTACTCAGGAGCCCTTGACAATGTTATCACTTCTTTAAACACACATGGGTAGCCTAGTTCCTATTCCAGACAATTGGCAGGTACCCAGTTAATAGATTTCTTCACCAGACTGTTGAATTCATTGGCCATTGGTCAAAAGTGAGGTCATCGACAGTCTCTGGGCTCTAATTGGAAAAACCTGAGGAAGAATAATCATCTACTTTGTTTTTTTAATAAATGTCCAGGTAATGCTGAATTTACTTCACTCAGTTTCCTTATTACCAGAGGAAGATTCCTGATGGCCAGAAGGCTCTGACACCTTTATTAAAATATTCATGTATCCATTTCCTCAAATAGATGCATCCATAAATAATTTGCCTCATGATACTAGAAATCAGATCCAATCTCATCCTTGGTGGTTCCCACCCTGTATCATCAGACACCCCACCCCCAGGTCCCCCAATGCCTACTTTCTCAAACTGGGGCACAAACAGAGATGCGCTGGAGCCAGCTCCTCCCTTGAGAACCAATTGTTAAATTTTCATTATGAGCATTTATACCTTGAAAATTAACAAAAGCTACAAATCAAGGCTTGATTTATTGTTTTTTGAATGTCTAGACTCAAAGTGATACAGAAAATATTAATAATGCAGATTAAACTTTAAAAGTCATCAGGGCTACATATTTCCCCTAGGGAGATAATTGTCAAACTTTTACCAGGATACCCTGGGGACACTCTTGATACTCAAGAAAAACTCACTATCATCTGTAGATGACTTTTTCATAATAGCTGAATTCTGACTGTAGGTTGCCTTCGCGTGCCTTCCCCCTGGCTCATCAGGTCCTGGAGAGTTTAAGAGGAAGTGTGTTCCTTCCCAAAGTCGACGCTAAAGAATCTGGAGCCATCCATCATTACCAGAGGCTGGATTTATATGAATGTGCTCCCTTTAGCATACAAAGATGCTTCTGCTGATCACTGTTGATGGAATGTGTGCTCTTAGTTATTTTTCTAGCAGTGGTGATGCTAGGATATTGACTCAGGCACAATCTTTCAATTCTCTTTGTGGTAGAAGAACCTTTTCCATAGAATTTAGAGATAACAGATCATCTAATCCAACTCCCTCATTTTGCAAATGAGGAAAGTCAGGCCCATTGGGGAAAAGTGAATTAAGTCACACAGGTAGTGTTTCTCTATGATAGGCAGAAAGAAAGAAAGAAAGAAAGAAAGAAAGAAAGAAAGAAAGAAAGAAAGAAAGAAAGAAAGAA
>NW_020954737.1:6646694-6654114 GCF_900497805.2 Vombatus ursinus
GAAAGAAAGAAAGAAAGAAAGAAAGAAAGAAAGAAAGAAAGAAAGAACAGATAAATAGGTGATAGATATAGAAAGACATGATAGAGATGCAGAGAAACATAATAGATAGATGACAGATAAATAGATATGGATATAGATAGACTAGATAGATGATAGAAGATATAGCTAGACATGATAGAAAGACATGATAGATAGATGATAGATAAATAGATGTGGATATAGACATCATAGAAGATGGATAGATATACAATATAAAATAGAGAGAGATATGATAGATAGAGAGACATGATAGAAAGGTAGATATGATACATAGATGATAGATAAATAGATATGGATATAGATCAGCAGACATGATTATAGATGGATGGATGGATGGATGGACAGATAGATAGACAGACAGTCAGATAGATAGATGATAGAAGATAGAGACAGACGTGATTGAGAGATGCAGAGAGGCATGATAGACAAACAGACAGACAGATACATAGGCAGGTAGATAGAACATTCAGCAAATGCATACTATGTGGAGACACTGTGCTAAACACTGGAACACAAATATAAACAAGAGAGTCTCTATCTTCAAGAAGCTTATATTTTAATGGGAGAAGATAACACATAAGTGGGATGAGAATGGGAAGGGGAGTATGAATGTGAGGGCAATGTGGCAGGTGAGGAGAAGGGGACTAGAGAGAGTTTAAGTGTGGGTGAGATAAAGCAATGCCGGGTGCTTCTTAAGATGGTACAGGGAGGGAGTCACCAATGAGTTAAGGAGGGCCTCAGGGTGAAGGTTTCTCCAAAGTGGCAAGGTGGTAGGCAAGGAGAAAGAGGAGAAGGAGTCTGGAAAGTTGTCAGGAATGAGATAAGAAAAACATGGAAGGGCAAGTCCAACCCACATGCTGGGATTTGAACTCAGGTCTTGACTCCAAATCCAAGAGGCTTTCTACTACATCAACAACATCCATTTGTGGTGTTGGGTGGGAAGGGGTTGGCGGGATGACAACTAACAGAAATTAGGTGTGCGATCTATGGTCATCTTTGTAAAGCTAAAAGAATCATAGCTCTGGAGCCAGAAGTGACTTCATAGTCATATCAGGAATCCATCTGGCCAACCCAGAGAGGTTAAGTAATTATAAGTATTAATGTCGGAGGCTGAATTTGAACACAGATCCTTTGAATCCAGAGCCAGTGGATTAAGCCTCATGATCACTCCAGATAGTCAGGCTATCTGGCCAAAGAAGAATTCTTTAACCAAAAAAAAAAAAAAAAAAGGAAGTAAAAAAAATCAAAGAGAATGTAAATTCCCAAAGTCACAATTACGTCCCAAATATAACCCTTCCTTCCTTCCAATAAGATCTGAATGAACCCACACCCAGCCCCACTCCCACCCAAGCATCCAGTCCTCCACCCAGGCCATCCTGGGGATAGGAGATGCTTGCCAGCTGTCAGCTGGGTGGAGAGAACACCTGAAAGCCACTGCCGAAACAGGAAGGCCGGTGGCGCCTCTCCGAAGGGAGGCCCAGGGAGTGTTCATCCCTCTGGAGACCAGATAGGTCAAGAGAGCGAGGACAGCTTGCTGGGGGTTTCCACAATATGATATGCATGTAGACAGTGGATCCAGGAGCCTGCTTACAATACTGTGACGTGCCTCCAGTAAATAAAACTGCAATTCTGTAATCCCATCAAATCCTACTCTGCCTCAAACACCTTCTGAACTGAGATGCTCCCAATGTCCTTAACTGCCAGGGTCAGGGTGTCCAATGCATATATGCCTGGTGCTCTCCAATTATCCCAAGTAATCTGGCCAAGTTGGGGAAGGGGGATTGGCAGGTTAGGTATATATGGTGTTGTGTCTAGGGAATAAGGGACTGGGCCTGGGTTCAAATCTCACCTCAGACACTTACTCAGCTGTGTGACCTTGAACAAGTCACTCAATCTTTCTGAGCCTCAGTTTTCTCATCTGTAAAAATGGGGCTAATGATAACAATAATAACTACCTCACCTAAATGTTCTGAGGATCAAATAAGATAGTGGAGGAAAGCAACTATGCTGGATGTGGTGTTTGAGGACTTACCCACTTACTGCCCAAGTGATCCCAGGCAAGTTATTTAACTACTCTAGATCTCAGTTTCCTTTTCTGTAAATGAGAGGGTTAAACTAGATAGCATCTAGGTCCCTTCTGGCTCTATATTCTATGAACCCATGTTCAGTGCTGTGCAGACCTTAAAGGACTACATAATAATAATAGCAAGCACTTATATGGTGCTTTAAGGTTTGCAAGGTACCTTGAAACAATTTATCTCATTTTATTCTCAGAATAGTCCTACAGGGTAGGTTCCATTACTGTCCCCATTTTTACAGATGAGGAAACTGAGGCTAGGAGAGTTAAGTGACTTGCTCAGGGTCATACGGCAAGTGCCTGAGGCAGAATTTAATTTTGGGTTTTCCTGACTCTAATTCTAGCCCTCAATTCAAACAAGCAGCTATTATCACCATCAATCAATAAACATTTATTAAGCAACTGCTATGTGCTAAGCACTAAAAATACAAAAAAGGGCAAAAGGCAGTCTGTGCCTTCAAGAAGCTTGCAATCTAGCGGCGGAATCAACATGCAAACAAATATATACAGAGCAAGCTATATATTGGATAGACAGGAAATAATGACAAGAAGGAAAGCACTAGAATTAAGAGAGATTGGGGAAGGCTTCCAGTAAAAGATGGGATTTTAGATGGGACTTTGGAGTGGAGAATGGACAGCCGGAGAACATGTCCAGAGCTGAGAGGTGAAGTGTCTTGTCCATGGAACAGACAGGAGGCCAGTGTCACTGGATTAAAGAATATGTGGCGGGCAGTAAGTCGGAAGAAGACAGCGAAGGTAGGAGTGGGCTAGGTTATGAAGGGCTTCGAATGCCAAACAGAGCATTTTATATTGGATCCTGGAGACAAGAGGGAGCCACTGGAGTTTATTGAAAAGTGGAGTGGCATGATCAGACCTGAGCTTTAGGAAAATCATGTTAGTGGCTGAATGGAGGATGGACTGGGGAGGGGAGAGACGAGGCAGGCAGACCCACCAGCAGCCTATTGCTGTCATCCACATGAGAGTGGGGGCAGCGTCAGAGGAGAGAAGGAGGTAATATTCACAAGATGTTGAAAAAGAAACAAGGAGAAGAGGCCAAAAGAGAACCACTGCTTTAATGTTCTCTATGCCTTTCCTCTCTCTTTCAACCTTCATAGTGACAGATCCCAGGAAGATCAATGATACCTGTTGCATGACCCCACGCTGCCCCCCAGCCCCCATCCCAAGTACAGTCATTCTATTTAATGCTCTGATTGACAACTACCTTCAGAAGCACTGGAGAATAAAATGACTGAAATGTTCACCTATACTGGGGCCCATCTTCCAGGCCACAACCTTCAATTAATGGGAGCATCTGCTGACTCCTTCCTCTCTTCCAGACTGACCTCTTTCCCTAATCCCAGGTCACTGGTCACAGAGACAAGGAAGCCCAAGGGCCTCTTAAATTCATTCTTTCATTCAAGGAGGATGAATGTCTATTATCTATCTGCCAGGCACTATTGGAGGTGGTGAGAATTTTTTGTTGTTGTTCAGTTGTGTCTGCCTCTTTATGACCCCATTTGGGGTTTTCTTAGCAAAGATACTGCAGTGGTTTGCCATTTCCTTCTCCAGCTCTTTTTAAAGATAAGGAAACTAAGGCAAACAGGGTTAAGTGACTTGCCCAGGGTCAACCAGCTTGTAAGTGTCTGAGGCCAGATATGAACTCAGGTCCTCCTGACTTCAGGGTTGGTACTCTATCCATTGTGCTACCTAGCTGCCCTTGGTGCTGAGAATACAAATACAAAAGTAAGGGTGTGAAGCAGTCCCTGCCCTCGAAGAGCTTATATTCAGTAGGGAAACAAGTTCACAGATATTTACTTATCTATATACTATACATTATACTATATACAACTATAAATAAAAAACAAAATGGTGGATGTTGGGGAGGGGGGAGGTTGGAAAGGGAAAATCATTAACTGGAGAGGCCTAGGTGAGGGGTGGCCCTTTACCTGAGTCTAAGAGGCAGTTAGTTCATCATGAGATGATTCTGATCCGCATTGATGACCTGTTCTGACCTGAATTCGGTTTCTAGTTTCTTCAAGTCCCTTTTTCATAGTGCTAACCATGGCTTTAGTTCTCTTGGGGCCCAACCACTCAGTCACCAGTCAGTCAATAAACATTTATTAAGCACCTATAAGTGCCTAGGCACAACACCTGTACCAAGTGCTAAAGACACAATGAAAAGCAGAAGACATTCCCTGTTTTCAGGGAGTTTACAATCTAATGGAGAAAATAGGCCAACAACGACGTACAAAGAAACCATACCCAGGATAAACGGGAGATGATCAACACAGAGACGCCACTAGAAAGAAAGGGGTTCAGGAAAGGCTTCCTGAAGAAAGTAGGATTTCAGCTAGGGTTTGAAGGAAGTCAGGGAAGCCAGGAGTGGGAGGTGAGCATTTTAGGTATGGAGAGACAGCCAAGGAAAATTCCCAAAGTTCAGAGATGGAGGGTCTTGAGGAGCAGCCAGGAGGCCAGCGTCACTGAACGGAAGAGTATGTTGAGGGGGGGAGGGGAAGAAAAACTGGAGAGTGGTGGGAGGGGCAGATTCTGAAGGGCTTTGAATGTTATTGGACGTGATTCCCAAGACTCATCCTCGTCATCGTCCCTATTGGGGAGGAAATAATGCTTGACTCCTAGAGTTCTTCCCCCAGTCTTCATTCTGTCCTAGCTGCTAAATACGAGGTCTGGTCACATCTAGGTGACATCTTTAAGGGGATATCATCCCCCCACCTCCAAAAGGGTGGAATTTAAGGGGTCAGTCTTTCACAGATATGTTTTCATTTGGAACCCACAGCCCCGGAGCCAACAGTTACTCTGATCTGAGTTACTGCCTTCAGGCTACATCTTTCTGTTACCACACTGGGGCCAAGGACTGGATTTGGGAGGCAGAACCTGCTGCCAAGCGCTATCTACCACACCCTGCTTCAATCAATTGATAAACATTTACTAAGCACCCACTCTATGTGAGGAGAAAAGTGGTAATGGCTCAGTCCTCCATAAACCAGTGGAGCATCCCAGACTCCAGGCCTCCTGCTACCTGACCCTCGTCCAGAACAGAACAAGAGCCAAGCCCACCATCCGCATATGGAATATCTTCTGACTGTGCATCCGTTGTCCCTTGTCATCTTGGTATAAAGCAAAGGAATTGCTGCTGATGTGAGCTCAGGTCAGATCCTGGAAGGCTGATCACCAGGTATTTACTAAGTCAACCAACCTTCCCCAGTATTAGAGGGGACAGAGTCTCTGACATCTCAGGATTGCTGAGTTAGAAGCCCCCTTCAACTGACTCTTGTGACCAATGGTTAACAAACTTGTGCCTCCCCCTCTACTAATCCCTGTGATCCAGGTACCAGCTGCCTTGGTAAAAACCCCTGGTACCTTCCTGCCACTCTCTGCCCTCACCCCCATCCAGTTCCATCCGTTGCACTATGGTCTGCCCTAACTTTCCTTTGTGCCCTCTGATACTCTCATTCTACTCGTAACAAACTTCCTTATCTTAGCTTTCTTCTTCCCAAGCTTCTTTCATCTTCTTTTACTCATGAAAGCATAGCCTTCCTCAAGAAGACATTGGATCCCTGGCAACCCTCTCCCTCTCTCACCCTCCTCCTCCCACCCAGCCACGGATGCTCATAAAGGCTCGGTTCTCACCCCTTTTCTCTTTCCTCTCTGTGCCTTCTCTTCACAATCTCACAAGCTCCCATGCGTTCTGTTCACATCTCTACACAGATAACGCCACAATGTACATGCCCAGCCCTTATCTCTCTCCTAAGCTACAATCCCACATCACCAACTTGCCTGTTGGGTATCTTTCTCCACCTCCATGTATGTCCTCTTGGTACCTCAAATACAACCTGTCCCAAACAGACCTTAAAACCTTCCCTCTTGAGTCTACCCCTGCTCTAATCTAATTAATCTAATATTTATATCAAGGACACCACCATCCTTCTAGTCACCCAGATTCACGGCCCAGTCATCCCTCCTTCTTGCCTCTCCCTCAGCCTTTCAGGACCTCAGTGACTTCCTCTGTGAAATGAAGATAATAACATTGGTACTACCTTCCTCACTAGGCAGAAAGGAAAGAACGCTTCACAAACTACAAAAATCAACAAAATGCGGGTCATCTCCATCACTTCAGTGCCTTCTCACACCCTGACCTTAGCTGTCCAATATTTTCACACTGTTCAAAGACTCACAAGGTTTTAAATATGGAAGAAGCTTTAGAAATAATTTTGTCCAGTCCTCTAATATTACACATAAGGAAACTGAGGCCCAGAGAGGACAAGGAGTGGCCCATCTCACAGCTAGTGAGTGACAAAGGTAGAGGTAGTTAGGTGGTGCAATAGATAGAGTATAGGTCTGGAGTCCAGAAGATCTAAATTCAAATTCGACTTCAGATACTTATTACCTATGGCCCTGGGCAAGTTCCTTAACCTCTGTCTGCCTCAGTTTCCTTGGCTGTAAAGTGGGTATAATAATAGCACCTACCTCTTGGGCTTGTTGTGAGGATCAAATGAGATAATATTTGTAAGGTTATTAGTACAGTGCCTGATTCATAGTAAGAGTAATTATTCCCTTCTATCCTGTATTCCCTCAGTTTCCCTGCCCCAGCTTTCCTTTCCCTACCCCACCTTCTCTTTTTGCACAGTAGCATATGCTATGGATAATTTATAAAACTGAGATAGTCTTGCTCAGAAGACAGGGATGGTGCAGAAAATCCAAGACACAACTAACCGCCGACCTGTGGGTACGTCTGCTGTTTTATGAGGCATCGAGAGTCTTCTCCAGCTGGGCCATATGACAGAACATTCAACTGCAGAGCACGCCCACTATGAGCAAGCACTGGTCTTCTTTTAAGGCTGAATCCAAGTGTCAGATGGCTTGTTTACGTAACTCCTGTGTTCCAGGCTTACTGGGCCCTCGTTCCAAGAACAGCTAAGTGAGGCCGAGAGGTGCAACGAAAAGGGCACTGGTTTGGATGGAGGATCAACTCTAGGCTCTATCGCTTGTATGGGCACAAGGCTCTTTGCACGGATGGGCCTTAGTTTTCTTACTTGTAAGATGAGAGGGTTGGACTAGATGCCTTTTAAAGTCCCTTCCAACTTTAAATCCTAGGATTTTAAGAAACAAAGGCTAACAACCCTGGCTCCTCCAGTCCCTAAGGGAAAAAAAATCTGATAAAGGAATTGTTAATTAGATATTATTAACTTAACATTTTAGGTTCCCAGGGATAACTGCATAAGAAAAAGAAAGACAGAAGGAAGGAAGGAAGGAAGGAAGGAAGGAAGGAAGGAAGGAAGGAAGGAA
>NW_020954737.1:6654124-6709512 GCF_900497805.2 Vombatus ursinus
GAAGGAAGGAAGGAAGGAAGGAAGGAAGGAAGGAAGGAAGGAAGGAATGAAAGAAAGGAAGGAAGGAATGAAAGAAAGAAAGGAAGGAAGGAAGGAAGGAAGGAAGGAAAGAAGGAAGGAAGGAAAGAAAAAAGAAAAAGAAAGAAAGAAAGAATGGAAGGAAGAAAAAAAAGAAAGAGAATCTAAGGCAATAGTAGTATTTTAGGCACTTAGGGGAGAGTTTCTTGCTTTTTTTTTTCTCCATGGAGGCGGGATACCCTTTACTAAGCCTCTCCACAAAGATGGAGCCCCTCCACCTACTCTATCTATGGGTAAGGCTAGTCCCTCCCAAACGATGGTCTTCGTTCCAAAAATTAAATTCTCTCTGCTAAAAGCCTCCCTGCATCTCATAGAAGCTGGTTCAAAAAGTCAGAGCTGAGACTCCACACAGAGGCCAACCCCAGCACTGCAGGGCACTTTTGAAGAAACAGGGTCAGCCTAAAGAAATAAATTAACCGCCCTTCCCCACCCCTCACCCCTAAAAAAAGGAAAAAAAAAACTTGCAATGGAAAACTACCAGGAATGTCCAAACAAAGCAAGATTTAAAAAAAAAAGAAAAAGATTAGGCATCAGATTGGAAGGGTCTCCACTGCAAAGAAGATACTCTCTGATTTTCTCTAAAACTGATGACAGAGAAGATTGTTAAAGAAGGGAAATCAAGTCTGGGCAGGTGGAATCGGAGGGGAAGCAGATGGGAGCCAGGTAGGGAAGAGGGGATCGTGGCAGCTGGGACTTAGCAAAGCAGGAACAGACAGGCTGGCTGTAGTCCTCGGCTCCCAGAGCCCATGGGGCAGGCTCTGCGCTCCCTGCCAACTGTCAACCAAGTTTGGCTTTGCTGTCTTTCCCACAACGATGTACCTTCTACAAGGCCTCTGAGCCCATCATTTGGGGCCTTTTGGAGTAGGTGTGTCTCACTTTACTCAATAGATGGGCTTTTGGAGTACACTCTTGAAGCATAGACCAGTGTTGAACTTTCTACTTAAAGGAAGCTCAGACTTTACTTTTGTAAAGAACAGAATCATCTTGTAACATATAAACACACACACACACACACACACACACACACCCCTCTATTACAGGCTTTATGAAGTTGGAAATAGGTAGTATCATATAGTAGAAAGAGCCTCGACTAGGAATCAGAGGGCCTGGGTTCAAATCCTGACTCTACCATCTCCTACCTTTGTGACCTCGGCCACTTTTTTAACCTCACTCAGCTTCAGTTTTTCCATCTGGAAGATGGGGGGATTGGACTAGATCTAAGGTCCCTTTCCGCTCTAAGACCTGCTGCAATCTGGTGAAACCTATGTATCCCTTCTGAGAATAATACTTTTAAATGAATAAAATATAATGCATAAAATTACAAAGGGAACCAAAATCAGTGAAAACAAAAATGTAACTTTTTAAAATTTTTCCATTCAAGTTCATGAACTCCTTGAAGTCTTGTTCAGTCATGTCCAATTCTTTGTGACCCTATTTGGGGTTTTCTTGACAAAGATACTAGAGTGGTTTGCCATTTCCTTCTCTAGATCATTTTATAGATGAGAAAACTGAAGCAAACCGGGTTAAGTAACTTGCCCAGGGTCACACAGCTAGTAAATGTCTGAGGCTGGATTTGAACTCCTGACTCTAGGCACTCTATCCACTGCACCACTTAGTCGCCCTCCCTGAAGCCTTAGGCCTGTGAAAAAAACCCTTGATCTATAATTTTTCTACGCTGTATTTCCCTGAAAGCAAAGAATATACCCAGGAAGGAATGTCATCCCTCCTAGAGGGTCCTGTAGCAAAGGATTGTGGTGGAAAGAACATTTGACTTAAGGACAGGAGACCTGAGTTCCAATCCTGACTCTATCATCTCCAGACCTAAATACATGACTCCCTGAGCAATGCATTTTATGCTCTCTGGGCCTTTGCTATCTGATCTGTAAAATGGGATTAATAACGTTTGCAATAGCTGCTTCACAGGGATGTGGTAAAGAAAGTAGAATGTAATAAAAATGAGAGTGATTAGCATTAAATCTTCTTGTGAACTTATGAAAAACCGTGGAGCATTTAAATAAAGAAGTACTGAAGAGCTGAAGAATTTGAGGCAACACTCGGAAAATGCACAAATGCAATCACTTTTGTTTGTCTGAGGGTTTTATTTTTTAGGCTAAATTCTTTATTTTACACATTCCTCAGCAATCCTTCCAGACTATGACCAGAAAACTATGGAACACTTCCCAGATTTGGGTGCCATCCTTGGGCTGGGAGAAAGCTGATCTTCTCTGTATCATTCCAATGTTAGTATATGTAATGCTATTCCAAGCGCAGCAATCTGGTTAAAAACAAAGAACCCAACCCAGCACAGAGGGTGGGCCCACTGAGACCACTCGGCAGAAAGGTACACGCATGTGGCACATTAAAAATGATCAGAAGAGAATGTGGAGAGAGTTTAATGCTTAAGTTCATTTTTTTAAAAATTTCAACCACCATTACAACAAATACTCAGGCAAAAGAGGAGATAAAGTGCCAGGCCTGGAGTCAAGAAGACTCATCTTCCTGAATTCAAATCTAGCCTCAGATATTTATTAGTTATGTGACTCTGTGTAAGTCACTTCACCCTATTGGCCTCAGTTTCCTCATCCATAAAATGAGCTGGAGAAGGAAATGGCAAACCACTCCAATATCTTTGCCAAAAAGAACCAAAAACAAACCCAAATGGTGTCACAAGGAGTCCAACATGACTGAAATGACTGAAAAACAACAAAAACTGTTTTAAGAAAAAACAATCTCTATACGATATGTATTATTTAAAGATTTCAAAGTCCCAGTTAATGTCTCAGTTTTATTCATGTCTGTATACCTCTCTCAGTCCCTAGCATGGGGATGCACTTAAGTTGTTGAATGAAAAGAATGAATGGAAAAACAAAATCTAATACAAAGGAAGGATTCTGGTGCGAAGGACAAAGGCCTAGCACAAAGAAGCAAATCCCTTGGAACTTGTTTTCAAGGGATGTGACCCGTATATAGGCTTTTCTAATCATTAGGACGAACACAAAGCAACACATTGGCAAGTAATTGTTAGTTGGGGGGGTCCTAGATGCAAACTCAGAGCCCGCTGTATCCTCGGCAGTATACACTAACCTGGAGAGGTTTGGTATGTATGTTCACCAAATTTCTTTTTTAGTCTGAACCTATGATTTCGTGATACATGACACAGTGGATAGAGCACTAGGCCTTGAATCAGGAAGACTCATCTTCCTGAGTTAAAATCTGGCCTCAGACGCTTCCCAGCTATGTGACCCTGGGTGAGTCACTTAACCCTGGTTGCCTCAGTTTCCTCCTCTGTAAAATGAGCTGGAGAAGGAAATGGCAAACCACTCCAGTGTCTTTGTCAAGAAAACCCCAAAATGCTGTCATGGAGAGTCAGACACAATTAAAACAACTCATAAAAATTTTATTGGTGTGAGGAACTCTAGGTGAGGGAGCTCCTTCTGACAATCCAGGTCAGTAACTGTATTGCAACTTATAGCCTCAGAGAGTTTTCTGGAGCACTGAGAGGCTGCAACTTGCCCAAGGTCACACAGCCAATATTTGTCTTCCTGACTATTAGCAGGAAGCCTGTGCACAATGCTATACTGCCTCCCAGTCAACAAATGTTGAAATGACTCCATGATCTCATTGATTCGAGAGTTCTCTCCAACAATGCAGATGACAATCATGTCTGCCCATGAAGTACAACTTATCCACGATCTTGCAAAAAAGTGTTGGACCCATCCAACGTAATGAAGGCTTTATTCGATTTCTTGCCAGGTAACTTGCTCGTATTTTCTTCTTATTCTACAATTCCTCAACGACAACCTTTACTTGCCTATTCTTCTTTGGAGTCCCTCCTTGGTTACATATTTTGACCAACATACACCCACCATATGCCTCTCCATTGCCTTCTGTGTGATACTCATCCTTAGTTCTTCAGAGGCAGTGGTGTTCCATGTCTTGCCTTTCTTTGTATTTCCAGCGCTTAGCACAGTGCCTGGCATGTAGTAGCAAATTAATAAAAGCTTGTTGGCTTGACTTGGCTTGACATAGAACAACACTGGTGAAATGCTAGTATTGCTTCCATAGGAGCTTGGGATCAGTATAAGACTTTTGTGATTTCTCACAAGCCTCCCAGCCCATGATTAGGTCAGAGCCTTGCTCACTGTCCATTGGTCGTCTGTCCCAAATATCCATGTGTTGGTCAAGTTCTGGTCTACTGGATGTATGTTTGCATTTTAGTTAGTGTATACTTTCCTTCTGATTAAGAAATCTTTTGAATTGAAGCACAGGCGAAGGGGCCAACATCTTGGGTGGGGAACTCAGTGTCAAAAAATGGTAGTTAGAATGTCCCAGGCTCCTCTAGCAGCTTTTCAAATGCCTCATCCCAAGCATCACTGGAGTCAGGAAGTCAAGGTGTGTATTTGCCACTTCTATTTTATGAGCATGGGCAAGTGACTTAACCTCCCATAGCCCCATCTTCCTTACTGTAAAAGGGGGGAAAGATAGCTAGAGTACCTAACTACTTCAAAGTGTTATGTTATGGTTCAAAGGTGATAATGGGTATATAAGGTGTTAAAAACCATATCCATTTCAGTACCTGGCCCAATGCCAGGCACATAGAAGGCATTTAATAAATGTTCCTTGGATTGAATTAAATTGAGAATTGAACTTGTTCTATTTTTCTCATATCGTCCTAGGTAGGAGGTTGAATTTCATGACAGCTAAGATCCCTTCTAAAATTAATATTCGTAATTGTAAACAGGCTGTCTCTCTTTCCATTTAGAAAGATGAGACTCTGGAAGCTTCTACTTTCCAGACAACACTTTGCTGGCCTAGAGCCAACAAAGACAGCTGTGGCATTCATTATATGATGTAAAGGTTCCCAAACTGGGCAATACTGCCCTTTGGGAGGGAGTTGGAACAATTCAAGTGGGGCGGTAGTAGCCGTGGATGCAAGTGGGGGACATTGAATAAAAATAAAGGGGAGGTGGAAGCATAAGGAAAGAAGAGAAGAAATTTTTGAAAAACTGTTCGTACATGTTTCATCTGTTGTGTAGTAGAGTTTAAGTCATAGTGATTACATTACTTTCCAAATAAACACACAAAATGCATTTTTTATATATATATTAAAAACCCACCAGTAGTCAAGTCCGCCCACAGGTCTTAACAAGCAAGTGTTGGCAGGCAAGCAAGTGGTGCATTGGTGGGAAGTCTAACATGCATAGGCAGGAATATATTCATGTAATGACTTGTTTACAATATAATACTATATGGTTACATGACACAATATTGTGTCATCAAAATTTCAATGTAGAAAAAATCCCACAAATTTACAATAAATTATTAAATTAAAGATGCATCACTTTTTTAAAAAAGTTTATATTTTTTTGAAATGACACAAGTTTCAAAAAAACTATTAAAGGGTTAAAGAAAGTAAGTTTCCAGAGGGGCACTGAGTAATTTTTTTTAAAAAGGGGATGGTAGGCCAAATAAGTTTGGGAACCTTGGACATCATCTGCTACAACCCTCTCATTTCACAGATAGGAAAACTGAGGCCCAGAGAGATGAAGGGACTTGTCCAATTTTATGTAAGTAGTAAGCTTCAAGACTGGGATGTGAACTTAGATCCTTGGGCTCTGGTGGATAGAGATGCCTCCCTGCTCCAAGAGAGAATGATTCAAATGCTGCAAAATTGGATACATGATTATTGGAAAGATAGAAGATAGAAATAAAACATGGATATAAGGAAGTTTACTTGAAATAATACAGGTAAATAGAAAATAGATCTAGACACTCACTAGCTGTGATTCTGGGCAAGTCACTTAACCCCAATTGCCTCACCAGAAAAAAAAAAGAAAGAAAGAAAATAGATCTAGGAATATCTGACAAACGTCCCTCTAGAGAACACAGGGTTTGTAGCCCAGCTTTGCTGTAATTCTTTGCTTGAACGCTTCCAGGGATGGGAAACTTATGATGATGATGATGATGATGATGGTGATGATGATGATGATGGTGGTGGTGATGATGATGATGATAATGATGATGATGATAGCTAACATTTATTTAGTGCTTGCTATGTGCCAGGCACAGAGCTAAGCATTTTACAATTATTAACTCATTTAGCTGTTAATTCCATTGGGGGTCAGTTGTGAGAGCTTAAACAATATTATATTGAGTTCAAATTCACTTTCTTTTAACTTCAACAATTTGACAACTCAATAAATATTTACTAAACATTTACTATGTGGAACTCACTGTGTTAGGCTCTGGGAACTTACATTGGGGGGTGGGGCGGGGCAGGGAGACAAAGACGTACCTATACAGAGTTAAGTATAATACAGACTGGAGAGTGATAGGGACAAAGGGAAGAACTGTCAAATTCACTTCGGAAAATTTGAAAAGAAGAACACTTTCAGCTAGCTATTCAGAACAGAAAAGATAATGTCTGAGCTGAGCCTTGAAGGAAGACGAGGATTCTGAAAGGGGAGGAGGACAAAAGAATGTATTCTTGACATACAAGTATAGGGAAGTGGCTTGTGAAAATATGAGGAGGTGGGAAATGGCATATTCAGTACAAGAAATTGGTAGTACTCCATTTCGTTGAAGCCCTGAAGGTGAGAAGGGAAACAATGTAAAATCAGACTGGAGAGGTGAGGGAGGGAGGGAGGGAGGGAGGGAGGGAGGGAGAAAGTTTAGAACTCAAATTTTTTTAAATGAATGTTAAAAATTGTCTTTACATGAAATTGGGAAAAGATTATTTCTTATTAATTTATTTTAAACTTAAATCCACAAGAAGAGAAAAAGAAACATATTATAAACTTAAAAACAAAATAAGAAAAGGAAAAAAAACATAGCCATATACACACAAAATGTAAGAGAAGATTCAAAACATAACAACAATAAATTTCCATTTCAAGAAAGCCTATGTAAAAAATACCACGCATTGTGTTGAGAGCTGTCCATCTTTTCTTTGCTTCCTTGTAAGTTTTCTTTTGTTCTGTGCTATGCACTTTTTACTTTGTTCTTCCCCCCCCTCCAAGAAGACTACAATTAAGCACGGATATACTCACATACACATAAATGTATATACATATATATACACCCACATATGTATATACATATACACATATATATGGAAAAATATTATTTTAAAAAAAGAAATGAGTCTAAAAAATTAGGTAGGAGCAGACAGTAAATGGCTTTGAATGCTAGACTAAGGAGTCTGCATTTTATCCTGGATGGAATAGGGATCCATTGAAGGTTTTTGAGCAGTGACAAGGTCAGATTTTAGAAACATTATTTTGGCAACTTGGAGCACTAATAAAGCAACCTAGAAATATTCTGATCAGGGTTGGGGGAGGGGAAAGACATCTATCCCCATCTTAGAGGCTACTACCCTAAGGGTTACTCTGCCCATCAGAAAAGAAGGAAAGCAAGATCTTTTTGATACCAAACTATTCTGAGGCCCTGGAGCTAAAAATAGTCCCTCCCCACCATGCTCCCACAAAAAAAAAAAGTGGCACAGTGAATAGAATGCCAGGCGTAGAGTCAAGAAGACCTGAATTCAAATCCAGATTCAGACACTTACTAGCTATGTGACCTTGGGCAAGTCACTTAACCCTGTCTGCCTCAGTTTTCTCATCTGTAAAAGGGGCTGGAGAAGAAAATGGCAAATTCACCCCAATAACTTTGCTAAAAAAAACCCCAAAAGGGGTCACGAAGAGTTGGACATGACTGAAAAAGAACCGGACAACAGCAAATAAAGATTCAAGGTGGAAAGAGAGAAGTGTTCTACTCTGATCTAGAAAGAAAACCAAGGCTAAATTAAGAAGTGATCAATCCTAGCTAGTGCATAGTGAGAAGGATGTCAAATTGTGCTTAGGTGTCCGTTTTCTTTAAGATACTGCTTTGAAGAATTACCTAATTTATTTTTTTTAAGATTTAAATTTAGCTATTTTAATAAAGAGTTGTTTGGGTTTTTTTTAAACAAAGTAATTGAGTAGAAAAGTGTGCTAATACCAGTCTCAAGTAATTATGCCTATGCAAAGTCTGGATGTTCAGACCATGAGATCATATCCAAATTCTGACAGTCAAAGTACGCAGGAGCCCCCTGAGTGCCCTTCCTTACTCACCTGCATCCATGAAGTGAAAGTAAGCATCAGAGACAACTCGGCCTCATTAACTCCAGCTGGCTTCACCTGCCTCCAAAAAGGCGCAGGTGACGTTCAGGGTACCTGCCAGAGCGTGTCTCAGCAGACACTGGGAGGAGCTTACCTCGGTCCAGGTGTGTGAAAGATCCGCCTACAAAGTCCAGCGTGGAGACGGCCAGCAAGAAAAGCAGCAGCAGCTGCAGGCGGACTATCCACTTCACTCCGGCGAGGTTAATGCCCAGCAAACCCAGAAGCACCGCAAGCGAGATGCTCCTCACCGCCCAGATGTTTCTGAGGCCCAGCAAATCGGAGATGGATTCTGCAAAGCCGGTAACGTACATGGCCCCTGCAACACACTGAAAAGCAAGGTGAGGTTAGCGGCAGGTAGAGAAGAGAAAGCCATATCCAGCTCAACTCAACAACCGTTTATTATGGACCTCCTGTGTGCGGTGAGGTACTGATTGCTATGGGGAGGGGGAAGGGTACAAAGTTCAGAAAAGGGAATTTCTGTTCTCAAGAAAGCTGCTGGTTGGTGTAGTGGAGAAAGGGGTGGTTTGGGAGTCAGGAAGACCAGAGTTTGAATCTTATCTCAGATCAAAGAAAGAGGAAAAGAATCCATCTATATAAAAAAATTATATCAGCTCTTTTTGTAGTGGCAAAGAACAGGAAACTAAGGGGGTGCCCATCAATTAGGAAATGGCTAAACAAATGTATATGACAAATAATGTATAGAACCAAAAATGTATATAATAAATATGTGTGTATATATGTGTGTGTGCATATACATATAATGTATAAAACAAACGTATGTAAATGTAATGGAATACTGTAAGAAATGACAAAGCGGATTGTTTCAAAGAAACTTAGGAAAACTCATATGAACTGATTCAGAGTGAAGTGAGCAGAACCAGGAGAACAAGCGGTATTATGATGACATTATAAAAAATAAACAATTTTGGAAGACTTGAGAATTCTGATCACTGACGTGATCAATTATGATTCCAAAAGATCCATAATGAAACATGCTACCCACCTCCTATCAGAGAAGTGATGGACCACATATACAGAATGTGACACACATTTTTAGATATAACTGAAATGGAAATGTGTTTTGCCTGACTATGTATATTTGCAAGGGTTTTTGTTTTCGTTTTTCCGGGGGGCTTGGTTTTTGAGAGAGGGAGAGAGAAAGAGAGAGAATAATTGCTTGCTAATGAAAAAATAAAATTTAACTTCAGAAAACAAATCCTATTTTGGAGATTTAATAGCTATGTGACAGAAGGGAAATCACTCAACCTCTCAGCCTCAGTTTCCCCACTGGTAAAATGGTGATAATAATGGTACCTCCCTACAAGAATGGTTGTGAAGATCAAGCAAAATGACATACATAAAAACACTTTGTAAACCTTAAAAACCCTATGTAAATATTAGCTACTATATTGTTTAGTCAAAACTATGACACATAAACAACTATAATACAAGGTAACACTAAATGTATTAGAGGTGTGAATAAAGTGCTATGTGAGGATGTCTGAGGAAAAGTCATTACCAATGGGGAATGGAGGTGGCAGAGAACCAGGAAAGGCTTTGTTGTCGTTGACTCATTTCAGTCATGTCTGACTCTTTGTGACCCCATTTGGGGTTTTCTTGGAAAAGATACTGGAGTGGTTTGCCATTTCCTTCTCTAGCTCATTTTACAGATGAAGAAACTGAGGCAAATAGGGTGAAGTGACTTTCCCAGGGTCACATAGCTAGTAAATGTCTGAGGCCAGATTTGAACTCAGGAAGATAAGTCTTCCTGACTCCAGATCTGGCACTCTATCCACTCTGCCACCTAGCTGCCCAAGGAAAGACTTCCTGGAGTATTTATTATTCCACCTGAGCTTTAAAGATGGATAGAACTCTGAATCCAAAGCCATTAACTCTGAATATTAACACTAAACTCTAAACACTAGATACTTGACACCAGACCTCTCCCATTACTATAGCACATGTACGGACACACACACACACACACACACACACTCACTCTCACACACTTATGCACACTCTTCTCCAGCACCATGAATTTATCCAGGTCCCTTCCCCTCCCACTTTTTGATTTTAACCAAGTCACTACTTGTCCATGTTTCTACCAATGGAAAGAAAGCACATCTCCCATAAGCCACTTTGACTCATGGTCTGTAGCTGAGAAGTAGGAAAGGAAATCAGCCAAAGAGAAGATACTTGGCTTCTTCTCTGGGATGTGCTGGAGGCATCTAGAACCAGCCCAAGAAAGCTGATTGTTAAATTTTCAGTGTACTCTTTGGAAATTGGCAAATGCTACAAATCAGGGTTTGGTTTATTGTTTTGTTGATTGTCTACACTTAGGAAAGGGATAGAGAGTTAATAATGTATATTAACTTAAAAGTATGGTATGCATTCATTTTCCCCCAGACATCCAGTTATTGAACATTTACCAGCACACTTCTGCTTCTATACAATTAACATCATAGGTTTAGAACTGGAAGGAGCCTGAATGGTCCATCCTGAAGTAGGATCATGGCTCTGGAGCTGAAAGAAACTTCAATGTCCATCTAACCTAACATCCTCATTTTGCAGATGAGGAGAGTGAGGCCAAGGGAGAAGAAATGAATTATACAAGGACCTCTAACTCCAAGCACTCTTTCCACTGCCCCATGTGCCCAGTGCTGCCTTACATATTTCAGTAGTACAGGCTCTTTTCTGCTCTCTCTCCACCCCACTTCCCAGCTCTAGTTAATAAAGAATTGGTAAAACAAAACCAACTTACAAGATCTCCAAATTATAGTAACACATATAATGAAGTGGGGTAGCTAGGTGGCAGTGCATAGAGTGCAGAGCCTGGAGTCAGGAAGACCTGAGTTCAAATCCAGTCTCAGACACTTACTAGCTGTGTGACTCTGGGCAAGTCACTTAACCCTATTTGCCTCAGTTTCCTCATCTGTAAAATGAGCTGTTGAAGGAAATGGCAAACCACTCTAGTATCTCTGACAAGAAAACCCCAACACTTACTAGCTGTGTGACCCTGGGCAAGTCACTTAACCCCAATTGCCTAAAAAAAACAAAACACAAATAGGGTCACAAAGAGTCGGATGTGATTGAAATGACTGAACAATAAATGAAGTACAAATGTGTCATAATCAAATACTCTCCCCACTCCCTACCATGTAAGGTCTTTGAGTGCAGGTACCATATCATAAAAAAACAAACAAAAAACCTTCACCCTGGCACTTAAAAGTAGGCACTTAATGTTTGGTGTAATTTTTATCTCAAGGGACAGGTCCATAACTAGGAAAACAAAAACTCCACTTCTGTCGGAACCCAAAGAGGCAAAGACCTAAGAGCAGCTAGGTGGTGCTAGGTGGGTTAGTGGATGCAGAGCTGGACTTGGAGTCAGGAAGACCCCAGTCTGAATCCTACCTCAGGCACTTACTAGCTGTATGACTCTGGGCAAGCCTCAGATTCCTCATCAGTAAAATGGAGATAATAATAGCAAATGGAGAAAATAATACTTCTTGGGGTTGCTAGAAGGAACAAATGAGCTAATATGTGAAATGCTTTGCAAACCTTAAAGTGTTACATCAATGCTAGCTATTATTAACTCATTTATTAGTACTGCTTTTTATTGGAGGAAAAATATACCCCCAAAATCAAATTGATTCTGATTCCATTTTGTAATTGATTCTATTCTCTATCACCCCCAATATGTTGTAAAAATAGATTTTCTCAATCCCTAAAGATTCTTAGGGGGAGGGGGGGAATGGTAGAAATATCACTGTAGTGTCTTATTACAAAAAATTAAATTTTTAAAATTATTTTATTATTTATTTATAAACATAATATTATAAATATATTATTTCAAAAGTTTTTCTTAAAGTTTGAAAGCATAAGCATTCTTGAAATCCATTCTATCTCTCCCATGCCTGTGCCTTTGTTCATGCTATCCCTATTCCAGGAACAGACTTTCCCCTCAATCTCCACCTGTTGAAGGCCCTCCCTTCAAGGTCCAACTCAGGGGCGACATCTTGGCAGCCTTCCATGGACCAACGCACTGTCCTTCCCCAAGCCATAAGTGATCTCTCCCTCCTCCTATCTCTCTCAGAGTGTAGCTCAGACTTTATTTTTGCACTTTTAAAAATGCTACCTAGAATCACAGTTATTTTTGTATGTGTTTCCCCCCCCTCCCAGCCCTGGACAACTAGACCGTAAGCTCCCTGAGAGCACATTCTCTATTACATACGTCTTTGAGGGATCCCTTATCACTTAGCACATGTAGCACATAAGAATTTCATGAACTGAACCGAATCCTTCATTTTCAGCGGAAAAAAAAAAACGCATCTTCCTATTCTGTAAGATGAGGAGTCAGGGTGGGGAGGGAATCACTGAACATATTACCGAGGTACTATTTTATAGAGTAAAAAGTCATCTATTTTCCAAAAGTAACATCATCTTTTTCCATTATTACACTTAATTTAGTTTTAAACCCCATTTAATTTTTGCTTATAGGCACAACTTTTCTTATATCTTGAGTGGCAAAGCTCCCTCAATCCATGATTAATGCTTCAAGACAGCCATAGGCCCTATACATACAGATCAACTCCCAGGGGGAAAACTCCAGGTTTGTATGTTTTTTTCTGTACTCATGCCAAAGCACATAATATACTCTTCGGATTGTGCATTTGGAAAACACTTTAAAGCCAGACAGCTCCCAGCATGGGAAAATCATTTCCCAAGGATAGTGGATATAAATACCAGAAATAGGGAAGCTACTAAATCATATCCTGACTCTGGCTCAGTAAAAGAAATTTGTGACAAGGATGCAAACTCATCTGGAAAGACCAACTAAGAAAGGAAACAAAACTGCCTAGAAGGCTGATCAGATCTCCTCCCAGGCTGGAGCTGGCAACTCATGGAAAGAGCTGAAGTCACTAGCATACCTTCTAACCCTGACATACCTCTACTAGGTCAATAGTTAACAAGATCAAAGAAAGAAAAAAAGGACCCATATATACAAAAATCTCTGTAGCAGCTCTTTTTTTAAAAGAAGTTAGATTTTTGTTATTATTATTATCATCATCATTATCATAATTACTATTGTCACAGATAATCATCCTTGAGTAAGAAATATGGAAAGCCATGATTCAGTGGAAATAATACCTTTCTGGAATCAATTGTCCTAAGGGTGGAAGAGACTTCTCAACACCCCCCCCACCTTAATAGTATTTTAATTTTTCCAATTACATGTAAAGATAGCTTTCAATATTCACTTTTATAAGATTTTGAGTTTCATTTTCTCCTTCTCTTGCCAAGACAGCCAAGACAGTATGCAATCTGATATAGGCTATACATATCCAATCACATATTTCCACATTAGTCACGTTGTGAAAGAAGAATTAGAACAAAAGGGAAAAACCACAAGAAAGAAAAAGAAGAAAAAAAAAGAAGAAAATAGTATGCTTCCATCTGCATTCAGACTCCATAGTTCTTTCTCTGTATGTGGATAGCATTTTTCATCATGAGTCTTTTAGAGTTGTCTTAGATCCTTGCATTGCTAAAGTCAAGTCTATCAAAGTCAGTCATTGCACAGCGTGGCTGTTACTGTGTACAATGTTCTCCTGGTTCTGCTTACTTCACTCTGCATCAGTTCATGTAAGTCTTCCCAGGTTTTTCTGAAGTCTGCCTGCTCATCATTTCTTATAGTACAATAGTATTCCATTACATTCATATACTATAACTTGTTCAGCTGTTCCCCAATTGATGGGCATCCCTGCAATTTCCAATTCTTTGCCACCACAGAAAGAGCTAGCAGCTCTTTTTTTGTAGTGGCTGAGAGCTAGCAACTAAAGGGGTGCCCATCAATTAGGGAATTGGGGAATAGGAGAATGAAGTATGGAGTAGGAATACAACAGAATATTATTGCCCCTTAAGAATGATGAAATAGTTTTTCAGAGAAACCTGGGAAGACTTGTATGAACTAATTCAGGGTGAAGTGAGTAAAGCCAGCAAGACAATTTGTACAATAACAAAAACATTGTAAAGACAAACAACTTTGAAAGCATTAAGAACTCTAATCAATGATCAATCATGATTCCAGAGGACCTGTGATGAAGCATGTTGCCTACTTCCTGATAGAGAAATTACGGACTCAAGACAAAGAATGAGACACAATGAGGTGAATGAGACATAGTATTTTTTAACATGGCTGATTTGGTAATTTTTTTTTCTGGAACATGTATATTTGTTGCATTTTTTTCCTTTTTAATTGTGGGGTTCAGGAGAGAGAGAAAATAAACACTTATTGATTGAAAAATTAAATCTTAAAAAGAAAATGTTCTTTTAACTTTATTCTTATTATGTATGTGGAAACATTTCCACTTCCACATGAACCACCATCTCTCAATTTTTTGGCTGTTTGGGTTTTTTTCCCCTCCCACGGGGGTATTTTTGGTGTGTAGTTTCCTCTCTCTGCCCTTGGGATCCTTTATAATCTAGAGGGGGCTCTGCTGAACTGGGATGATCCAGTAAGGATTGAAGCCATTCCTGGGCTCCTGCCAATGATCCTTAGTTTGAAGGGTTGGTCTATTTTCTCTTCTGGGAGGGGAAGGGAAAAATGATGACTTTCTATGCCCATCTCACAGCCTGTCTAGTTGTGGAACAGCTGTGAAATATAAAATCACTCTACAGATCCCCAGACTGGCAATAAAGCAGTCCTCATGATGGCTGCCATCTCAAACATGCTATACCCAAAAGATCTTTCTCTGAGAAAAGCAAATGTTTTTAAAAGAGAGCAGCAACTCTCTCTCTCTGTCTCTCTCTCTCTCTCTCTCACATACACACACATATACACGCACATACACATGCACAACTACCCCTTTTTAAAGTTGTCTCCTAATGCAATGAAAATTGGGTGTATTTACACTGAAATATTTGGCTTTATACAAACAAATAAAAACAAAAAACAGCCTGACTTAGAAGGCAGTCATGCCCTCTTACTCTGGTTTTTAAATTGTTTTCTCAACCCTTCCTCCCCACACACTATCATAAAAGGCTTTTTCAGTTGAAGGAATGCTCCCAGGGGGCTGGTTACTCCTTAGTGGCCACACTTTGTCTTTTTAGAGTTCAGGCAGTGTCTTTGTGTTTCAGCTAAATAGGACTCAATACTTCCTATTCATTTGCCTGCCATCTGAGAGCCTTCCATCCATCCTGGTAGGGTCTGCCTTCTGGCTTAGAATTCTCTCCTTCCGGGACATCAGTCCATATCGGAGGGCCAATCAACGCTCTCTTCGAGTTGTGAAATGGGCCTAAAAGGCCAAGCTTTGGGCTTCCCTGGTTGAGACTCAAGAAGCTGCTCCCTGTTGCTCCCTGCAAAAAAGGGTGTGGGAACATTGCAGCTGTGCCCAGGAAATGAGCGGAACGAAGAGAACGTTGTATGCAGTAACAGCAATATTGCTTTAAGAATGACTCTAAGTGACTAAGTCATTTTTACTATTATAAGTACCCAAATTAACTACAAAGGACATATGAAGAAAGATGCTATCTGCATCCAGAGAAAGAACTGATAAATAGAAGTATGTATAGGATGGTTTTACACAGACACATGTGTATTGTGTGTATTGTATGTGTGTGTGTATATATGTGTATGTGTGTGTGGTGTATACACATACACATTTGTATCTGATGTCAGCCATCTCTGGGGGGGGGAGCAAAAAAAGAAAAAATAGAAAGTTACATGATTTTATTATATTTAAAAGGAACAGGGGCAGCTGGATGGCACAGTGGATACAGCACCGGCCCTGGAATCAGGAGGACCTAAGTTCAAATCCGGCCTCAGACACATGACACTTACTAGCTGTGTGACCCTGGGCAAGTCACTTAACCCCATTGCCTAGCACCCCCCCCAAAAAAAAGGAATAGCAAGTTGTACATAATAAATTTGCAGTTTCATGTACAATCATCTTTTATTTTTTCTATTCTACTATATCATGGAAATGCTTGTTCTATTTCCTAAGTTCAGAATAAAATTTTTAAAAAATAGAAAATTACATGTTGGGGGGAAAATGGCTACAGAGTAGATACCCATTGATTGGGGAATGGGCAACCAAATTGTGACAGATTCATGTGTTAGGATACTATTGCACCATAAGAAATGATAAATATATGAATTCAGAGAAGTATAGGAAGGATTGTCTAGACTGATGCGAAATGAAGAAAGCAAACCAGGAAAATAATATACATAACAATTGTAATGATGTAAATGGAAAAAATACCAAGACAAAACAATGTTGCATAATTGCAATGACCAACAAGAGGGAAAAAAAACTACCTCCCTTCTTTCCTTGGAACGATGGGAGACTCTGGATGGGTGATGTCACATATATACAATCAAATAGGATTGTTATATCACTTAGTTTTGCTAAACATAAAATTTTGAAACAAGAACTCTGATCAACACAATGACAACAATTCCAAAGGATTCATGATGAAATACTTAATCTACCTCCAGATAAAGAAATGATAGAATCAGAGTACAGATTGAAACATATTTTCTTCACTTTCTTTCCTTTTCTTTTTTTACACATGGCTAATGTGGGAATTTGTTTTGCTTGACTATGCACATTTGTAATGGTTTTGTTTTTCTTGCCTTTTCAAGAAAAGAAGGGAGAGAGAGAATTCTAAACTGAAAATTAAATTAAATTAAAAAAAAGAAAAAAAAAGAGAAATGTGTCCAAAAAAGTGAAATGACTTTACGAGTTCATTGAAGCAGCAGTGGTAGAGCTGGAATTCAAAGCTAGGTCCTCTGACTTGAAGGCCAGTTCTTCTTCCATTTTATAATGCACTCTGCAAGTGACCCTCCCACGCCCCAGCCCAAGTCAACTCCAAACAGTGCACGTACTAGACACCTGCTATACATCCAGGGCTATGCTGTATATGTGTCCCCAAGGCCCTGGGAGCATTGCCCTAAGAACCCTGTGTTATCCACCTATTACAAAAAGAATCCCAGACCCTGCTGAGCCCCAGAAAACCAGGGCAACAGGTACTCACCTGACCAAACACGTACAGCAGGCCAAAAGTGCCTCCAAGCTTCCCACCAAGGACGGAAGACATCATGGAGTAGACACCCCCACTCCCAACGCTGCACCGCTCTGCAACACCGATGCCAGACAGGACGGTCACCAGGGCAACGAGGATGACGAAGGAGACCAAGACCATGCCCATGAGCACCCCGGTGTTCCCCTACAATGGAGCAACAAGATGGGAATTGGGAATGACAAGACTAGAGCTAGCCATTCACATCCCTGTGAATGCCAGTCTACAAGGCACCATACCCCCCTTCCTATATAATGGTACAGATGGTGCAGGGCCCCTCTAAGGCCCCCAGTGTTCTCATGGGCAGTTCAGCAATGTGATAAATACTCTCCTCTCAACCCCCCACCCCATCTCACCTCAAATAGAATCACACACATGATAAGCTGTCCCAGATTGCTGATTGGCAGTGGAGGGAGCCCTGGGCTGGTAGCTGAGACCTGGGTTGGAATCCTGACTCCATTACTCACTACATTTATGGGTCAGAAGTGTTACAAATAGCTCAAAGTCACACAGTAGAAAGAGGACTAGAAGTCAGAAAAATAGGCTTTCATGTTCTTGGTAACCTTGGGTCAATTGAGGAATCTCTTTGTACCTCCATTTTCCCCTCTGTAAGATGGGGGTAATAATGTTTGCTATCTCTGTGACCTTGGGCAAGTTACTTAACCTCTTTAGTTTCTTTAGTTCGGTTTCCTCACCTGTAAAAATAGAATTCACTGGATCATAGGTTTAGAACTGGAGATGACCTTAAAGATCATTGAGTCCAGCCTCCTTATTAAAAATGAGGAAACGGGATCAGAGATACTGAGTGACTTGCCCTGCATGGGTCACACAGCTAATAAGAATCTGAGGCAGGATCAGAATCCAGGTCTTCCTGACTCCAAGTGCAGACTCTGTCCAGCACACTACACTATCTCCTAACCAGATGAAACTCCACCCACGGCCCCTTCCGGCTCCCACTCTATGATCTTATGTTCCCCCAAACTGACCAATTGATTTGTCTATTGGGAAGTGAAATCCCAGCACGAGAAGAATCTTTGGTGGGGGACAGGGAGGTGGGAGGCAGAGAGAGGAAAGGACAGGAAATGTTGAGCTTCACTCAGATACAACAGGCACACACACACCATCCTCTTATTTAACACAAAAAGAGGACCTTTTGTTCTCTCCCTTCGCTCCAGTCCTGAGTCAGTTTTGCCCTCAGGACCCCCTATCCTTCAGTCAAGGACCTGTAGGGGAGATGGGGTGGGGGTGAAAAGAGAATGAGCCAGGAAAGGGGGAGAAAGTTTAACCCAGGTTCCTGGGTCCCCCGGAGGTTACTAACTGGATTACCCTCGACCCTCCTCCCCTGGCTGACAAATCGCCTCCTGAGGTTTCCCCTCCCTCACCATTGACCCCCCACAACACCGATTCCCTCTCAGCTTCTGTGTACATTCAATTCAAGTGACGTCCTGCTGGGCTTCCTGCCCGGGTTCAAGGTCAGCAGGACAATGGGTTCAGCCTTTCCCCACTCCCCATCATTACTCCAGTAGCATCTGCCTCTGCTTCCTTCCATTAGTATAGATAATAGTATAGACACCAGAGTGTGATGCTTTATGGTTCACAAAGCACTTAGTGGAAATTGTCTCATTTGACTTTCAACTCTGTGAGTGAGTCAGTGTAAATATTATCATCCTCCTTTTACAGAGGAGGTAACCGAGGCTCAGGGAGGCTAAGTAATTTGTTCAAAGTACATATAGCTAGTCAGTGGCAAACAGAATTTGCACTCAGGTCCTTTAGTTTTAAATCTCTTTCCACTACCCAACACCACCCAGATGTCTGGTATAGTTATAGCAATGGTGCCAGCTCAAATAGAATTGGGGGCCACTAAATCATATATAAGGATCCCTGCAGACTGCATAGGGGCAGCTAGGTGGTGCAGTGGGTAGAGTACAGGGCCTGGAGTCAGGAAGACCTGACTCGAATTTGGTCTCAGATACTTACTAGCTGTGTGACCCTGGGTAAGCCAATTAGCCCTGTTTGCCTCAGTTTCTTCACCTGTAAAAATGAGTTGGAGAAGGAAATAGCAAACCACTCCAGTATCTTTGCCAAGAAAACCCCAACTGGGGTCACAAAGAGTGGGATACAACTAATCACCAAAGCAAACCACATATTGACTTAGAAAAGCACATATTAGCATTATCTATGTTCAGTTGTATTTTTATGTATTTTGTTAAATATCTTCCAATTGCATTTTTATCTAGGTTAGGATGCACCTAGGAGTGCTGGGGGCCTTAAATGCTGCCCATGGGCCTTGTTGACACTCCTGTGTAAAGGGAAGAGCACTGAATTGATTCACATCCTAGAAGTGGTTAATTCCAGCGCTGCTGGTTTCACGTGTTTGTTTCTCACTCAGTGTTGATAGATTCTGTTTTTCTCTCTAATCTAATGCACCAGAAAGAACTGTCTGAGATGGAGAGCCCCCTGAGGACAGGTCCCAGGTCTAGGTCATCGGCTTTCTGATGCACCAACACCGTGACATATGGAATTAGGCACAAGCAGAATCCAGGCTTTGGGACAGTGGGGATGGGAAGCAATCAGGCCCAGAGAGGCTCCCCGACCTCCCCCACACTCACCACCAGCCAGCCCGTCCTGAGGAAAAGGACAACACCAAAGATGTTGATCATACAGGATGTGAACACACCATCCCACGTCCCAAAAAGCACTGGCTCCCAAACGAACAGTTGGATCTTCCACCAGGGCTGGGGCTGGGCCAGGGAATCCTGAGAAGCAAAGCAAATGTATGTTAATGCATTATATCAGTAGGAGCAGCTGAGAAGGGGGGAAAAAAGAGGAAAGAGAAAGGAAAGAGGAGGAAGAAGACAAGGAGAATTAACCAATATGGTGGATAGAGCACCAGACCTGGAGTCAGGTGGACCCGAGTTCAAATTTGACCTCAGACCCTTACTAGCTGTGTGACCCTGGGCAAGTCACTTAACCCCAATTTCCTCCCCTCCCCTCAAAAAAGAATCAATATGCATTTATGAAGTGACTCCTATCTACATGGGACAGCTAGGTGACAGTGTAGATAGAGTGCCATGCCTGGAGTAAGGAAGAATCATCTTCCTGAGTTCAAATCTAGCCTCAGATCCTTACTAGCTGTGTGACCCCGGGCACACTAGCTGGGTGACCCTGTTTGCCTTAGTTTCCTCATCTGTAAGATGATCTGAAGAAGGAAATGGCAAACCACCCAGTATCTTTGCCAAGAAAACCCCAAATGGGGTCAGAAGATGCAGACACAACTGAAAGCAACTGAACGACAAAATATCTACATGAAAGAATGAAAAAGCATTTAAGTGCCTACTATGTGGCAAGTCTGTGATAATACAAAAACAAAAACGAGTCGATCCTTGCCCCCTGGAGCAATTCTAATAATATTCATTCTAATAGGGGGATACAGCACACAGAAGAGAATGGAGGCCAAGAAAGGGAATTTGGGTCTGAGGAGTCACAGGGATCACACAGGTCCTAGTGTCAGGGCAGGTGTGGTGGTGCCCCGCCCCCCCAGGTAGGTGCTAGTTTCCTGAAGGATGACTGGACGGGATGTGAAGCGTGTTCTGGGGCCTGTAAGATATATATGGTGGGTACTAGGCACTATACCAAGGGTTAGGGACAACAAAGACAAAAATGAAACAATCCCTGCTTTCAGGAGAAACAACATGTATGTAAACTAAACATATATAAAAAAAATTCAAGACACTAGCAGCTGGGTAGATCCAGGAAGGGCTCATGGAGGAGGTAAAGCTTGAGTGCAGCTTTGAAGGGAACCAGGAATTCTATGAGGTGGAGGTGAGGAGGGAGGGCAGTCCAGTGGCGGGTAACTTATGCAAAGGCACAAAGAGAGAAGACGGTATAAGTGAGGAATCCCAAGCAGTCCAATGTGGCCAGACTGTAGAGTCTGGGTCTAATCAGCCTGGAAAAGTGGGCTGCACTCCCTCACCCACTGAGAAATCAAATATTATGAAATCAATTATAGAAGCGAACTCATTCTAGATATTTTCCCATATTAGCTTTTGGGGGGGGGGGGTGTAAAAAACAAGAAAAATAAAGTAAGAAAATTAAACATCAATTTGTACTTAGAGTCCATCAGTTTTTCTCTGGAAGTGGATAGCATTTTTCATCATGAGTCCTTTGGAATTGTCTTGGATCATTGTATCAATCAGAGTAGTCAAATCTTTTACAATTGATCATCATCACAATATTGCTATTACTATACACAATGTTCTCCTGGGTCTGATCACTACATTTTGCATGAGTTCATATAGGTCTTCACAGGTTTTTCTGAAACTGTCCTGCTCTTCATTTCTTATAGCACCAAAGTATTCCATTACAATCACATACTACTTGTTCAGCCATTCCCAATTGATGAGCATCCTCTCAATTTCTAATTCTTTGTCACCACGAAAAGAGCTAATGGGCAGATTTTCAGAGTCAGTAGTCACAAACTCCAGGGTGTCACAGAGTATGCTAGGGTCCAGGAAAACACCAGCAACAAAATAACCAGGATAAGAAATTGGCAGAGGAGGTGGAAATAGCTCAGGAAGGATTCTGGGCGTTGATGACCTCAAGGGAGTTAGGAGCTTGGTTACCTCCATAGTCCAAAGTCAGGGCTCGCTCCTCTTCTATTTCAGGACTTAAGGGCATACATTGAGATGAGCCAGGGTTTGGGCTCTCCATGTACAAGACCACAATGACTTTGTGTTTAAGAAAAAAGGGAGTTTATTATAAAATGTGGTAAAGCCGTAATAACTTCTGAGTTTCTGCTTCATAGTCCTACGTAGAGCACCACGTGACTGAATGTATTTATAAAAGCCAAAATAAAACAGTGGTCCAATTATGACCCCCCAAAAAAAGAAAGAAAAGAAAAGTGGGCTGCAGTCAGGATATGAGGGGCTGGCTTCATGACAAACAGACCAGTCCGTATTTGATCATAGAGGTTAACGGGGAGCCACTAGAACTTATTGAGCAAAGGGGTGACATGTTCAAGCTTGTCTTGTGGAGGAAGGCTTGAAGAAGGGAGAAACTTGAATAGTAAAAATTAACCAAGGAATTGAATAAAGGGTCTTGAGCAGTAACTCTTTACTCAAAACACCAAACTTAGGTATTTAGATGGACCTGGTACCTAATTGTTATCAGTACTTTACCCAGGGGTATGCTGGTAAATGTTTAACAACCAGCCCTCCAAAAAAAAATGTACACAGGACACAGTTTAAAATTTAATCTGAATTATTGACATTTTCTCCATCATTTTCTTAAGCCTAGACCAGGGGTGGAAAACCTGGGAACTCGAGGCCACATGTGGCCCTCTAGGTCCTCAAGTGCTGCCCTTTGACTGAATCCAAACATCACAAAACAAATCCCCTTAATGAAAGGATTTGTTTTATAAAACTTGGACTCAGTCAAAGGGCTGCACCCAAGGACTTAGAAGGTCACATGTGACCTGGAAGCCCCAGGATCCCCACCCCTGGTCTAGACAATCAACAAAACAAGAATCAAGACTTGATTTGTAGTGTTTGCCAATTTCTGATGCTTAAATGCTCACGCTAAAAATTCAACAAAGTGGGGCAGCTTTGTGGCACAGTGTGGTTAAATCTGGCGTCAGACACTTACTAGCTGTGTGACCCTGGTCAAGTCACTTAACCCCAGTTGCCCCCCTCCACCTAAATGAAATGAATAAAAATAAAAATTTAGCAATTAGTTCTCAGGAGCCAGTTTTAAGCTGACTCCAGGACAGCCCTGACTCCACCCAACCAGACTAGCTCATGCTATGTAACTCCTGTTGGTATCATTTCAGTTCCTCCAAAGAGGCTCCATCCAATATCTTGGAACCATGTCTGGTTCTCCTACTATTTCTTGAATACTAATATAGCCTTTTTACTGGCCAAATGTTATCCTTCAATTCTCCCTAAACAATATTAAAATACTAAGAACAGCTTAGAAATACTGAAACTGATCTTAGGTAATTATGTTCTGGAGTTCATGCTTGTAAAAGATCATTTAGGAAGGGAAAGGATAACTTGACATGAGATTGTTTGGCCTTCTCACTTCCCACCTAATCAGGTCAACATTGTCTCCTTTTATTGTAGATATTATTTTATAACCAATCTAGAACACTGCGCTCAGCTGTTCTACAGCCAAATCTCACTATAGAGTTCTTTTAATCCTCTACAATCAATCACTGGAGAGGACCAGAATTAATTGTTTTTCCAAACTACTAATACTTATAAAGGTTTAGTTCTGAAATGATAAGCCCATAGGCCCCCTTAAGTGGTAATAAATCTGAATAATAAGTTATTAAAGAAATCGAGAGATGATCTGGGGCACCACTGAACCTTTTGAGATTGAAGATAACTGTGGAGATTATAATTGCCAATCTGCAAAAACAAAAACAAAAAAGCCCACTGAGGCAGAGCTCTGAGCCAGTGGCACTTTGTTAAAGGGTCCATAGTCCCCTCTAATGAAGTGGACCCCAGATCTTCCTCATGATCTGAGATGCCCCCTTCTCCCAGGTAACTGACAGCTATAGATGAGAGCCTTTAAATTGTGGCCCTTCAACTAAAGTTAAAGATTCAGGATTCTTAAAAAAAAAAAATCAATCCTGGCTGGAGAAAGGGGTGCTCTAGTAGAAATCACACCGGACCCCGGTTTTCCTTCCTTCACCTTGAATAATAAAATCATGGAATGGGTTAATCAGGAAAATCAAGGTCCATTTTATTTAGTCTGCATTTGTTTGTACACAGCTGTTTGCACGTTGTCTCTTTCATTAAACTGTGAGCTCCCTGGCAAGGCCTATTTTTTGCCTTTCTTTGTATCCCTCACACTTAGCACAGGGCCTGGACCATAGTAGATGCTTAATAAATGTTTGTTGACTTGACTTGACTTGACTTGTTTTGGCTTGACTAAATCATCCAAATCAAGTACTGGTAGACTATTCCCCCATCGGATCCTCATGAGAATCAAGTTCTCATATCCAACTCAACTCTCTTCTATTTTAATTTAGGCTCATTTCCTCTAGTCCATTCTTCCAAGGTCACAGAGAACAGTTTGGTGATCTTTTAATACAAATAGGAGAGGTACTACCCCCACAGCACTGAGTCCACCCAGGCCAATATTCTGTCTGATGTGACACCGTGGGATTTGTTGTGAATGGTCATAGGCATGTGAGAAATGATTCATTTGGACCCCTACTCTATTCCAATCAGTATTAATCAGTTTGCTATGATTCCCTAGGGGCAGCGATTATAAGTTCTGTATATTAGGCCCCAGAGCTGTGAACTGCAGATTGTAAGTTCACTTGCTTAATCATAGGAAGCTAACTAGAGGCCCTCCACCCTTGTTTTTCCTTGTCATGGTGACCAAGCCCAGTGTGGCGGAGGTGACTCAATTACATGGAAAGTCCCCCAACTTGTTTTTGTACCTCCGGATCACTATCTCTTGTCCAGCATGAGCAGGTATCCATTTTATGATCACTTAGTCAGTGGAGATGACCCATACTTTGCCCAACCTGAGAGCCCTCTGCTAACATATTACTTCTAGCTGATGTATCATTTTTGGCCCTCAAAACAAGGTCTATCAACCAATGGGATTCTATACTTTGTAGAGCGCCTTTAGAATGTTCAAGTATCAAATATGCTATCAAGCCTTATAAAAATAAGGCCCTGGGAGAAGGGGGCATCTCAGATCATGAGGAAGATCTGGGGTCCACTTCATTAGAGGGGACTATGGACCCTTTAACAAAGTGCCACTGGCTCAGAGCTCTGCCCCAGTGGGCTTTTTTGTTTTTGTTTTTGCAGATTGGCAATTATAATCTCCATAGTTATCTTCAATCTCAAAAGGTTCAGGGGTGCCCCAGATCATCCCTTGATTTCTTTAATAACTTATTATTCAGATTTATTACCACTTAATCAACCTAATGTAGTATATCCTTTTATTTGTCCTAAATTTACCTCTTTCAAATTTCAGTTTAGTTTTAACTGACATTGATATAGTCAACACACATATATAAAACACATACATATATACACACACATAGTTTTGTGTGTATGTATATGCATGTGTGTGTGTTTTTAAGCAGTCATTTTTCCAAATTAAAGGGTCTCAACTTTTTATAGACTGTCATTTTCATCTCCATGGTAATAGATGGTGTCTCAAAAGTTTTAGTGTTGTTTTAAGGTTTAATAACTTCAGAAGTATAAATACTACAAACTTACAAAAATCATTTGAAAGTTTAATTATGTATATTTGTTTTACACTTATATTATTACACTTTACACTTATTACCTACCTCAGTTTTGTGAATTTTGAATAATAAATTTTAAATTTTATTTTAGGGCAGCTAGGTTGCACAGTGGATAGAGCACCAGCCCTGGATTCAGGAGGACCTGAGTTCAAATCTGGCCTAAGACACATAACACTTACTAGTTATGTGACCTTGGGCAAGTCACTTAACCCATTGCCCAGCCACCCCCCCCAACAATTTGATTTTAACAAGACAAAGCACCCTGTCATTATGCATCATATGTCTGACCCTGTCTAGATGACACTTTCTCAGACTGCTTGGTTCCTTTTGCCACCCAAGTAATTTGATCTATCTTCATTAGCCTTTTTCTTATGGGATGACATTAAAAAGTTAATGTATAGGAGCAGCTAGGTGGCGCAGTGGATAGAGCACCTGAGTCCAAATCCGGCCTCAGACACATAACACCTATTAGCTATGTGACCCTGGGCAAGTCACTTAACCCCATTGCCTAACCCCCCAAAAAAAAAAAAGTTCATGTGTGCATCAAAACCTTACTCTTTGGATAATCTTAAGGCAAGGGTTGCAAATGCAATCCTTTTAGTCATTGAGTAGCAGCTGATGAAAGTTTTTACTAAGTTCAAAAACTGACTAGAACAATGTATAACATAAGTGCTTATATTGAATTTTAATATGAAACATCAGTATTTTAAAATCTTAAATGATTAACCATTCAAATGTTGTTGTTTTTTTCTAAGTTTATAGAATTTATACTTCTGAAGTTATTAAAGCTGAATACTGCAGTAAGACTTTTGGAAAACCTTGCAAAATCATTAATTTTAGAGCTGGAAGCGAGATCTGGAGACCATCCGGGTCAACCTTCCTTCTCACTTTACAGATGAGGAAACTGAGACCCAAAGAAGGGAAATGATTTTCTAAAGGTTATAAAGGTAATAAAATAGCAGAACCAAAATTTAAATCCTGGGTTCTTTCACTACAAAACCAGTGCCCCTCTCTTTTTAGACCAGAGATCAGAAGCATTTCATGGAAGCTTGAAAAAAGCAAATTTAAGCCATGTTAAAGTACTTTACACAATGGCTCACAAACTCAGGAATCCTATTATCTAAAGAGAAGATACTAGCTAAAAAATATGAATAAGTTTGAGAAGGATTTGGATAAAGTCATAGGATCACAGATTTAGAGGAAGAGGTCAATTTTGAGGTCAGCTGGTCCATTCCCCCTGGTTTAACATATCAGGAAATGGAGGCCCCAAAATGTCCAATGGGCTTGCTCAGGTCACAGAGGTATTAAGCAGCAGACACATGGACTGACTATCAGCTCTCTGACTCCAAATCTAGAATTCTTTCACTCTTCTGGAGTGGACAGTGCATCCATGATTTGTGTATGGGCAAACCTAGGCCAATCTAGACCTGCCCCAAGCTCAGACTTGATCTGACTTTTGACTTTAAACCATCTGTTCAATTCAGTTCAGTTCTTACTGAGCACCTAAAAAGTGACAAACCAAGATATAGGATTACAAAAGAAGTATATAACACTATCCTTTTTCCAGAGGAATCTAAACTTTAGGTGAGAAGACAGTATGGTATAATGGAAAGAGCATTGGACTCAGGGTTCTAGAACCCAGACCTCCTGACTTTGAATCTTTGTACTCATTTGTACTCTTTGTACTCATTATAAAAACTGTTTTCCATGATGTGTGCATGTACAGTTTTGCAGGAGGACATCACAAGACAGGCAAACAATTCTTGGAATTTATTCTTATATTTTGATACTGCAAGGAATCCATTGTCTTATTAGAGTGGGAATGACCTCCACTACAGAAAGCAACTGTTCTGGACTTGGGCCAGACTCTTGATAGTTTATAATTGACATTGAAATGAAATTAGACACTCCTAGGTCACTCAACAGTTAACAAAAGGAGATTTACATAGCCATGGAAGAAACATATTCAACAAAGATATGCATTGAGGACAACCCAAGTTAAATCAGCAAAGTGAAATTCCCCTGCTTCTGAGTTGCCCATCATGGTCCCCTAGCCAAGCATCAGAAAATACCTGGGACTATTCCTTGCTGTTTGTACTCAGGCAGCTAGGTGGTGCTATGATGTCAACAGCCAGAGCCTGGAATGCCTTGAGCCAATCAAGGATGGATCCAATACCTTTCAAAGGAAAATCTAGCCTAATTTGGGGGAAAGGGATAGGGTTAGGAAAGAAAGATGTTAAGATTGCTCCCACCACAACAATCTTTTTCATAAGGTGTGACTCCCCTCTAAGGTTATTTTCTATCTATTCTGCACGTATCTTATATGTAGGTATTTATATACATGCTATTTCCCCTATTAGAATATAAGGTCCTTGAGGGCAGGAAATGTTTTTGTTTAGCATAGTGTCTGGCACATAGTAGGTACTTTTAAAAATGCTTGTAAATTGATTTTCCCTGTGTTTCTACCAGCTCCCCTTAGAGATCTAACCAAGCACCCAAAGAAGACCGTGTTCCTCAGAGTGAATACAACACTGGCTGTCCATCCATCATCCCCTCCACTCACCACAACTGGCTCGTCTCCTTTTTCAGTCACACATGCCCTTGTAGATGTCTTTGTTGGGAACTCCTAGTTAATATCTCTGCTCCTCACACAAAGAAAGTTGGGCTGACAAGACTTTCAGGGATTATTTCTACACTTCAGCATCTAGTACAGTACTCTGTATGTGGCAAGCACAAAATAAATGTGTAGTGAATTTAAAATTTCTGCCTCCAGCCTCCAAGAGGTGGATCAAGCCTTCCATAACCTCTCCCGCCACTCCTAGCGTGGTGCAGCCTGCCGCCTTCTGGAATTCCTTTTTCATCACTGAGAAATTCTTACCCTGGCTCTGGCTGACTGAGGAAGAAACCTGTGGGAACAAATAACTGGACTGAGGTCAGGGGAGGCCAAAGCAGAGGAAGGCCCCACCCTTCCAGACAAAGTACACACAGGAAAACTTCTTACACTTAGAGCATGCAAACAAAGGCATTCGAATTGCTTTCTCAAAGTTAATAACTTAATTATTAATAAGACTTGCAAGGAGGGTTCCAAGGCTGCTGAGTTGAGATTCAGTGGGTCAACCTGGAGAGCCCAGCTATCTCAGCTCTGTTTCTTAGGCTGAGGACAGAGAAGAGAGGAATAGCGTTCCTATTCACTGTGGCCATGGGCAATGCACAACATGAACGTGGGCCTGGGTGAAAGACTTAAAGTCTATATAGTGATATCTTCATGGGAATAGAAAGGGGAAAGGAGCATAAGTAAAAGACAGAAGAGGAAGGAAAGAGGCACTTATTACGCGTTCTGCTAATAGCTTTACAAAAATTTTCTCATTTGATCCTTACAGAAACCCTGGGAGGTAAGTGTTATTATTATCCCATTTTACAATTTTACAATTTTACAATGAGGTGAAGTGACTTGGCCAAGTTCACACAGCGAGTAAGTGTCCGAGGCCTCGGGTCTTACTGACTCCAGGTCCAGTGCTCTATCTACTGGGGGCCACCTAGTTACATTTAGGCAGCTAGAGGAAAGGGGTTCTTGCTTATTGTGCATTTTTTTCATTTTGACACTGACTCAACAATTTGTTTTCTCCATTTACAAACTATATTTATAAAATTTATAAAATATTCCCACGAAATAATCTTATTTCTTTGCACTGGGCAGAATGGAGAAGCTCCCAATCATGAGGAAGGACAGCATAAGTCTAAGCATGGCCCCCTCTTTATCTAAACACTTCTCCCTGTGCAAGATCACTTCAGCCCTGGAACTCACACTTCTGCCCTTAGGGACTGTCTGATCGGATGGCAGAGAGCTTCTCCCAAGGGCACCCAAGCTGGCCATCGCTTCATTTCCCACCTAGTTGAACTCCTCTAGACCACCAACCCCTCCCATCCCCGCCCCATTTCCTTTTCAGCTTCCTCTTGGGTATAGTCTTCTACTATTAGATTGTAAGCCCCTTGAGAGCAGGTACTTGTCTTTATTTTTTGCATTTTTATTCCCAGTTCTTAGTGTAGTGCCAGGAATGTGTTATTGTTGTTGTTGTTGAATCATTTTCAGTAGCGTCTGACTTTTCATGAGCCCATCTGGCATTTTCTTAGCAAAAATACTAGAGTAGTTTGCCATTTCCTTCTCTAGCTCATTTTACAGATGAGGGAACTGAGGCAAACATGGTTAAGTGATTTACCCAGGATCATACAGCTAGTAAATGTCTGAGACTGGATTTGAACTCAGGTCTTCCTGATTCCAGGCCCAAGGTTCTATCCACTGCACCACCTAGCTGCCTCATAGCAGGCACTTACTAAATGTTTACTGAAAATCCTGCTTAAGGATTCTAACTCTGGAGGCTGGATGACAGACTGGAGCTCAGAAGAAGCAGGAACCCAATAGGATGGCCAATGACTCAGATTTCTGGGGATCCTGATGGGGAGAAAAAAAGAAAGTGGTTCTTTCTCCCCACCCAATAATCAACTTCCTCATCAAACAACCCTTGCCCTCAGCTTTCTATCTAAGAAAGTCAATAATGATTCACTTCCTCCAAAGCCTGGCTCTTGGGGTGGCATCATTCTCTTGGGTTACTTTGCAAGCACTCTGAGTCAGTGTCTACCCAACACAAAGTGAGGTAGGGCATTGATCTAGTGATAACCTCATCAGTCTTACTGCTGGGCAACAGAGATTGGTCTATAGAAGTGATCCGTTACCAAAAATGGTGTATGTGAGACAAGAAGCATAAAAGTTACTATTATCTAGACAAGTATGTGATTGGAGAAGAAGGTGGCCCAGGCTTGTAGCATAATAAAAGCTAAGGAATGGACCCATTGATGAGCATGGGTAACCCACCACCCAAAAGTGGAAAAAGAAGCAGAAGATTCCAGGACTTTAGAAATCCACACCACCACCACCACCCCCACCACCCCCAGGCCCACCTTCCTACCATGAAAGATTTCTAGAAAAGACAAGAAAAGAAATCACATAGAATAAGAAGACATGGAGAGTCTTTGATAAGCATTGCTGTAGAATGGACCCACACAGGATGAGTTCACAGATGCATTTAAGTAACCTCAGAAGCAGTATCTCCGTCTTTTGTCAATACTTCTGTGAGGCTAGTAACTCACAAGCACCATGGGAAGAAGAAAGTCAAGTCTATAGGCATTTGTTAGTGCCTACTGTGTGCCAGGCACTGTTCTAAGCACCAGGGATACAAAGAGGCAAAAAAGACAATCCCTGACCTCGAAGTGTTCACAGTCTAATGAGGAAGGCCACAGACAAACAAGATATACCGGGCATCCCCAAAATTCTAGTGCATTTTTAAGCTAATAAAGCTTGAGTTTGGGAGTTCTAAACTAATAAAGCTTTGAAATGCACTACAACTTTGGGGACACCAGTATCTAGGATAAATTGGAGATAATCTCAGAGGAAAGGCAGTAGTATTCAAGGAAAATGGAAAAAGATTCTTGCAGAAAATAGGATTTGAGAGAGACTTGAAAGAAGCCAAAAAAGGAGGCAGAGATGAGAAAAGAAAGCAGTCTAGGTACAGAGTACATGGAATGAAAAGAAAGAAAGAAAAAGAATGAAAGGAGAAAAAAAGAAGAGAGGGAAAAGAGGAGGAGGAGAAAGAATCGTTCAACAAACATTTATTAAGCTCCTACTATATGCCAGCCATTGAGGTAGGTCAGGATGAGGAACCTTCGGCCTCAAGGCCACACGTGGCCTCTAGGTCCTCAAGTGCTACCCTTTCACTGAATTCAAACTTCACAGAACAAATCTCCTTAAAAAAAGGATTTGTTCTGTAAAACTTGGACTCAGTCAAAAGGCTGCACCCAAGGATCTAGAAGGCTACATGTGGCCTCAAGGCCACAGGTTCCCCACCCTTGAGCTAGGTGCTGGGGATACAAATACAAAGAATGAGACAATACCTACTCTAAAGGAATTCTTCATCTAATGGAGAAGACAAGTACACTCACGTATATGTATATATACATATATGTACATACACATATTATATATATACTTGTGTAGAGAGAAAGTATATAGAAGATAAATATAAAAAATATAAATACAAGCAAATGCAAAGTAGTTAAATACATGGCAGTTTAAGATGGAGACCACCAGCAGTTTGGGGGGATCCAGAAAGGGGACGCTTGTGCTGGGTCTAGTTAGCAAGGAGGGATTCAGTGAGAGTGAGCAGAGGAAGGAGCATATGCCAGAGATGGGGACCCACCAGGGCAAAGGCACGGTGGCGGAAGATAGAGGAGCAGAGCATCCAAAGATATCAAGTATACTGATTTTTCTCTTTTTTTGGAGATGGGTCTCTCTACACAGTGTGGGCTAGAACTGCAGTGGTCACTCCTAGGCCTGATGGAGATACTGATTAGCACTGAAGCTTTAATCTGTTCCATTGTTCTGGCCTGACCTGGTTTGCCCCTCCTTAGGCAGCCCGATGCCACCCACACCTCCCCCCTGTATACACTCTATTTGTACCAGATTCAGTGCAGACCCCCAATTGGCTTCAGCTTTTCTGTAGCTCAGAACCCAGACTCAAACTCTCTATCAATTTCAGCCTCTCCATCAGCAAAAACTACAGACCATCAACTGTGCCCAGTGGTGTATGTTCATGTTTTCTCTGCTCTAGTACAGGGGAGAATGTAGAATCCTACATCCTGGAATGCCAATGTCAGAGCTGGAAGGGACCTCTAGGTCAGTCGTTTTTCCATCGTGTCTGTCTCTTTGTGACCCCTTTTGGGGTTTTCTTGGCAGAGATACTGGAACTGGAAGGAAACTCTGAAGCCTTCTAGTCAACCCCCATCTCTTCATTTTACACATGAGGAAACTGAGATCCAGGGAAGTTAAGTGAGTTGCCCAAGGTGATACAAGGAGTATCAGAGGCAGGATTTGAACCCAGGTCCTCTGACTGTAAAATCAGTGCTCTTTCCACTGCACCACACTACCATTCATGCCCCAGAAGGGCTCCTCTAGGGAGCCTTTACACACAGGAATGTAGAAACAAGAGGGCAATGCCCAAGTTCTTCCGATTACCAGGGCCATTCTGCTTTCTCAATCTTCTCCTGACCTTTGCTGCTGAACAATCTCAAACCATCACTGAGAGTCTGGTTTGCATATAAGTACATCAATGTCATGTTCAGTGTTTTTCCAGCTCAAATGTTCTTCCTGTGTGAGTGTAAATCCTTAAAGCCATCCTTGACCCTGCATGCATTCCTCCTGCCCCTGTAATTCATCCCCCCATGTTAACAGATGGCATAGTTGGAATGGTGGCAGAGAGATGTGCCCAAACCATGAGGGCCCCCATCAGGCTCCAGGAAATACCATGTATCAGCTGTGCTGATCAAAGGCAGAAGCCACCCACCCACAAAGCAACTGGGGCTGTAAATATCCAGCTGTGAGATCTCTGCAGGGCTGGCTATTGTCTTGGTGATATCCAGCTGCCTAGCGATCTAGATCATTTTCCAGTCTTGGGGCACTGAGCCTCAGTTTGCTTCTGGCAATACCCACTTGCAGCCCTGTCTAACCGGCTTCTCTGGATCCTGCTGGAAGGAGATGAAAGTTGCTGGGATCATAGAATCACAGGAGCTGGAAAGGAATCTGAAGGCTATGCAGTCCAACTCCCCCTCTCCATTTTACAAATGAGGAAAGTGACTTGCCCACAGTCACACACAGGTTCTAAGTGGTAGAGGTAGGGTTTGAACCCAGGTCCACTGAGTCTAACTGGAGAAGAATCTAGTAGATCCCTCCAACTCAAACACTGGAAGCATTTCATTCTATTGAGCTCTTTGGAATTTAAATTCTAATAGCATTCATATTTCTCATTTCCAGTCTCTCCCTATTCCCATCTTCTTTGAATGCCACTGTCCGATTCATCTTCCCATACTACCACCTTCCTTCCCTTCAGCTGCCTGTTTGAATTTGTGAGTGGGAGCAAACCTCTAACTTTCTCAGCCTGGCATTCATGGCCCCTCCATCAGCTACCTCACCTTTCCTTTTCAACTTCCTTTTTCCATACTTGTCAAAACCCATCGAGTCTCACTTTTGGAAGAGCCAGCACTGACCAGCAAGACATGGCAAGATTGTCCAATCAGGGGCAGCTAGGTGGTGCAGTGGATAGAGCACTGGCCCTGCAGTCAGGAGGACCTGAGTTCAAATCCAGTCTCAGATACGTAACACTTACTAGCTGTGTGACTCTGGGCAAGTCACTTAACCCCAATTGCCTCACCAAAAAAAAAAAAAAAAAAAAAGATTGTCCAATCAGTGCCAGCTGGGCCAGGCTCCCCAGGAACTTTAACTAGATAATAGTTCATGTAGCTTGGGCATATACACTATAGACAAATGGTGCCTCTTCTGTGTATTCTCAATGACTTGCAACTCTTTTGTGGGGAAGGGACATTTTTATATACCACTCTTTTCCCTGTGGATAAATCCTAGAGGACAATCTTTTGTGGTTTGGAGCATGGAATGCCAAGGGTACAAAAGGAAAGAGGGGGTGGGCAGCAAAAGCACACGGAAAAGAAAATAGATCATGATGGAACCAAGCCTCCATGCCACTGCTCAGCAATCTCCACACCATGGCACCTCCACTCTTGCCATTGTCCTCATCTTAGATTCTGCCCGTGGGGTGCCAGGCTCCAATGGTCAAGCTTTGGCTTTGTCTTGTTGTCATGTCCAGAACCAGGCCTTCACACGTTTTCTTGGCCGTTCTCATACTATGTTGCCTCCCTATCCTAACTCCCTGCCCCTTTCCAACGCTCCTTCACGTGTTGTCTTACCCCATTAGAATACAAGTGCTTTGAGATCAAGGACTATTTCACTTGCTTGTATTTATATCCCATTTTAGCACAGGGTAAGTGCATTAAACACATTGTAAGTGCTTAATAAATGGTCGATATGTCTATATCCATCTCTTTACCTAACTATTTGAGATTCCAGGATGATATTGTATTTGTCAAATATCTAAGAACAAAGGATCATAGAATTAGAGCTGGGGACCCTAGAGTCAACCAAAACCAACCCCTAGCCCATTTTATGGTTGAGGAAACTGAGGCATAGGGCACTGGAAGGGGCCTGGAATATCATCAAGTCCAATCTCTTCATTTGCATATAAGGAATCTGAGGCCCTTAGTAGGGAAGAGATTTGCTCAGGGTCACAGCTAGCAAAGGTTCTCCGGTGGTATTTGAACCCAGATCTTCCTAACTCTAAGCTAATGCCCTGGCTACTACACCAGGACCCTCTTTCCACAACATGTAGCTGTTGTATTGAAAACCTCATCTGCCAAAAGTTCTAGACTCACCACACTCCACCATGGAATAACCAGAAAAAGGACAAAGTGCTCATGTCCTCACCATAGCCTTTGTTCGAGTATCAGCAAAACATATTGAGGTAGGTTCCCAGGCCATGTCTGCTCCTACTTCCTTTGAATACACAAACTGTTATAATGGCTTATCACACATTAGAGCAGGGGAGAAGATTTTAGAGCTGACCCTAAAACCACTAGCAATATACCTCAGACTACAGGGTGGGAGACTGGGAAGAACACTAGCTCTGGGCTCGAATCCCCCTTACTGCCTTTGTGACCTTGGCTAAATCATGTGCCTCAGTTCTCTCATCTGTAAAATGAGGAGATCGGACTACATGGCCGCTTAGTCAAAAAACATTTGTAAAGCACCTACTCTGTGCCAGGCACTGTCCTGAGTGCTAAAGATACAAAGAAAAGCAAAAGCCAGCCCCGTCTCCCAAGGGGCTCACAGTTTAAGATACAACTCTGATCCTCTGATTCCTTCATCTTTTCTGATACCATCTTTCCCTGTTCTCAAACACAAATCAATCAGGCCTTGTCTCTGCCCATTCTCATCCATCACTTTCTTCAAGCAGCCTTCTCTGACTCAACCCCACAACTCTGATCATTTTCTAGCATCTCCGATCCCTCCAGAGAACCATCCAGTATACAACTTGCACTGTATTGTCGTGCCCTTGTTTATCTCTAGCAGAGTATTGTTGGTGAAGTTCTGGGACCTGCGCTGACTTGCTCCACTGCTACCCAGCTCCAACTGGACGTTTCCTATAACTCAGAAAGCCATGATGTCAAGTTCATGATGTCATTGTTGTTGCTATTGCTGATTCCCAAGGGTTCTCCTCAGAACCAATATTCCAAACCTCCATTTTTCTCAAACTGCACCCCCCCCAATACCACTTCAACTCCCACCATCAGCAGATTGTAGAATCATAGACCTCAGAGAGCTAGTGTCTAAGGGAAGCAGCTAAGTGGTGCAACGAACAGAGTGCTTGACTTAGAGTCAGGAGGGCCTGAGTTCAAATCTGGCCTCAGACACTTATTAGCTCTGGAACCCTGGGAAAGTCATTTAGTCTCTGTTGGTCTCAGTTTTTTCATCTATAAAAGGAAGATAAAAGTTGTGAGAATAAAAAATAAGATATTTATAAAGTACTTTGCAAATTTTAAAGTGTAATAGAAATATTAACTATTAGTAGTAGTCCGACCTCCTCGTTTTGATCTTGCAAAATATTTTACTGAAAAGATGAGCACCATATATAATGAATCTCCATGTTTAGTCTTCTATCTAAAAATCTGTCTCTATACTTACTGTATCTTCCTTCCCCTCCAGTCTCAGAGGGAGAATATGTCTGCCTATCTTTACACAACTAATGCTTTCATCTATGCTCTCCACACTGTCTTTTTCTCTCTGCATCTTCTCTAAGATTTTGCTCCTTTACTTATGTCCTCTCTTCTTAGCATCTCCACCTGTTCTTCTCTTCTGCCTATAAACACAATTTCCCCTTACACTGGAAATACCTTCTTTTGATTCAGCTGTCCCTTTAAGTTCTTGTCCTATTTCTATCCTTCCTCTTACCTTCCAACTTTTTGAATGGTTTTTGTCCTCCACCTCCATTTCCTCAGCAGCCACTTACTCTTCAACTTCTGGGAATCTGACTTATGCCACCTCTGTACTGAAACTGCATTCTCAAAGATTATTCATTGGTCTCTTCCTAATTTACAACCTCACCTATATTTTTTTTTCTTAGTCCTCCTTCTTCTTGAATTCTCCATAGCTTCTGACATTCTTTAACACCCCCTCCTTTCTAAAACTGTCTTTTCTCCTTTGGTTTCCATGATGTTATGCTATCTTTGTTCTCCTTCCATTACCAATTAGACTATAAGCTTTTAATGGTAGGTTCCATTCCTTATCTAAATTTAGTACCTCCCCTGCACTTAGAACACTACTCTGCATACAGCAGACACTAAACTTTTGCTGTATTTGTACTACCATCTTCTTTTATGATTCCACTTTCTCCTACACTCTTCTAAATGTGGATGTTGACCAAAGTACAATTCTCTGCCTTCTGTTCTACTCTCTATACTCTCTTCCTCAGAGATTTCATATATTCCTGAGTCTTTAAAAATTATCTTTATGTGGATATGTCCCAAATTCATTGAACCCTACAGTTTTGAAATCACAGCACTGGACAGCTCACCCTCCTCCCAAGAAAGAATTCCATTATCATTTCAATTTCATTAAACATATCTGAAAGGGAAATCATTATCTCTCTCTTCCCCAAATACATCCATTCTTGATGTCCCTACTTCTGATAACAGTATCACTATTTTCCCAGTTAACAACTCAAAAGCTCTGAGTCCACTTTGACTCCTCTCTAGACCTGCCGATCCCACCTTATCTAATCTTACTAAGTCCTATTGATTCTTACTTCACAATTTCTCCCAATTTCTCCCTTCCTTTCCAATTTCCAGTATCACCACCCAAGTCTAAATCTTTATTATTTCATACTTGGATGACAGCAACAACTTCCTCCCTAACTCCCTACCTCCTGGCTCTTCATCCCCACCTACAACCTCATGTTGCTGCCAGATTAATTCGCTAAAACATCTATATTAGCATTTACTTGCTCTAAATCCTTTCAAGATCATCCACTGTTTACAAGATAAATTCTAAACTCTTTAACATAGTATTCAAAGCCCTCCCACAATCAGACCTTAGCCTACCTTTCAAACTTTATCATCCATTGTTTTCTTGTACAATAAGCTAAACTGATCTACTTACTTATTCCTGAACTCACCCAGGGCATTCACTTCTCCAAGATGGTACTTATTCAGTTCTTTTTTTAATGCCTTCTTAATTAATAGGGTCATATGATTTTTTTTTTAATTGGAAGAGACTTAAGCAGTGTCCTAGTCCAACCTTCCACCAGGTACAAGGGAATATTCAGTTTTGCTTCAATGCTTCTACTGACTGAGAATTCATTTCTCCACAAAATGGTCTATTTCATTTTGGACAGTTTTAATTGTTTGAAAATTCTTCCTTATATGAAGTTGAAATCTGTCCAGATTGCTCAGTTGAGCAAGTTCACCCTTCTTTAGGCAACCTGGTGGCCCCCCACCCACCCAGGACTTCACCATATTGGTGCCAAACTTGGTGTAGACATCTGATCAACTTAGCCCATTGAAACTCCAAACTCTTACCAGCTCAAGAAATCCACCACCCTCAGAAGTTATAGGTGTTTCCCACCACACTGGGACACATTGTTGTCTTATATTGACCTTGAAGTTCCCTAAAAACCCATGGATGGCTAAGACAAGTCTCCTACCTACATTTACTTAATTGATATTTTAAAACTAAATGAAGGATTTTATAGTCATCCCTACTGGATTTCATTTGATTGGATTTGGGCCATTGTTGTGGCCTATCAAGATCTTTTTGAATCCTAATTCTATCATCCAATGTAATAGCCATTCATTCCATTTTCATGCTACTTATGATAAGCATGCTCTGGATGCCTTAATTCAGGTCAAGCACCTACCCCCATTAGATAAAGGCTACCAGGCTGGCACAGATCCATTAAACAGTACTCTTTGGGTGTTGTTTACTCAGAGTTCTACAAACTCCCAAAGCTCTCACTAGGACATTTGATCCCACAGATTGGAGTAGGGATAGAAAGTTGCTGGAGAGAAGCATCTGGATGGCCAGCTGTTCCCAGAATTAGCATTCAAAGATAGAAGAGTCTAAAGAAACAGAAAGTCCTGTGCTTTTTCCCCCCCCTGACCTAACATATGGAAGACCCCATAAAGGATGTGACCAGGATAGCCACAGTTTGAACTAAGGATAGCAAGAGACTACCTCTGGATAGGACTTGAAAAACAGGTCTAAATAGTTCTTCTAAGCACCCATCCATTCATATTAAATCAGCTTAAGTGATTAAAAAGTCTTGGAATGAATGAATAAAAAAAAAGTGTGTATATTTATATATACAACACACATAAACATATATCTGCATGTATATATCCAATCAAAATCTAATCAATATATATGTATTTTATAATATATGATACATATCTAATACACACACATATATATAAACATATTTTTGGTTCATTCATTCCAATAATATATACATTTATTCATATACATATGTACACACATTTTCATATAAATGTGTATCTGTATACACTCATCTGTATATATATACATACACACACATGTAGTTGTATTTCAGTCATTAAGTCGTGTCCAACTCTTTGTAACCCTATGAACCTTATTGTCCATGGGGTTTTCTTCAAAAAAAAAGTGATTTGCCATTTCCTTCTCCATTGAATGGGTGTTGCCTCACACAAACTGAAACCTGGGAAAGACCTTACAAAGAATATAAATTTCTTGAAATAGAATTCTGAAAAACCAGGCATTGATAAAGCCATTGTGATACAAATGGAGTTACTTGACTATGCCTTAAATCCAAATCACTCTGGCTCTCACTGATTGGCCAATAATTGGCCAGGTCTCAACCCAAGCCTCAGTTGGTCATTATTTGGGTTTTGCTGGCTCAGAGTGAGTGTAAATAGCAATTGTTTTTGTTCTGGCCAGAACAAGTCTCTTCCCCTCCCAGACTGATTTTTTTTTTTTTTTGGTAGGCAAAAGAGGCCATCTTTATCTCTCTCTTCCCCAAATACATCCATTCTTAATGTCCCTACTTCTGATAATAGTATGGGTTTTGCCTCAGACAAACTGAGACATGGAAAAGACCTTAGCTTAAAAAGGCCAAGGTCTCCCACTGCATCTGGAGCCATGTCCAGTTGTCCTGATCTATGTCTTGCCACTGGACCCAGATGGCTCTGGAGGAGTGAGGCTAGTGACTTTGCACAGCCCTGCCTCACTTAAATCCAATTCACTTACAAGTCAAGACATCGCCTTCCTGATGTCATTGGTCCTTTTCAAGAACAAAGGACAAACAACAACAATCCAGTGTGTGTGCATGTGCGTGCATGGAGGGGTAGAGGGATTGGGGTGGTAATATATGTGTGTATATATACATACATGTGTATATATACAAGTATATCTGTGTATATATGTGTGTATATATATGTGTGTGTCTATATGAACACATATACATATATACATATATAGTTTACTATGTGCCAAGCACTGAGTTTACAAATAGAAAAAGTACAATAGTCCTTTCACTAAAGGAGTTCATACTCTAATTGGGGGAGGCAACACATATTAGAGAGTTCAGCTGCAGAGTGGATGGAAACACCCCCAAAGTCTTAAGGGTGCATCAACAGGTCAGGTGGCAGTGACTAGGTCCATAGGGAGGGGATCCTGTGGCCTTGAGACCACATGTGGGTCCTTGGGTGTGGCCTTTTGACTGAGTCCAAGTTTCAACAGAACAATCCTTTTATTAAGGGGAGTTGGATTCAGTCAAAGGGCCACACTTGAGGATCTAGAAGGCCACATGTGCCTTGAGGCTGCAGGTTCCCCACCCTTGGGCTGGGAAAAAGGAGGAAAGACGAGACTAAGAACTGAACACCTCCAACACAGTAGAGTTGTAGATTAGAAGACAGGAGATCTTAGCTGTAGATCCTGGTCCTGCCTTGGGCAGGTCATTTCATTTCCCTTGGCTGTAAGAATAGAACAGTTCCTGGCACGCAACAGGTGCTTAATAAATGTTTCTTCTTGGGGCAGTTAGGTGGTGCAGTGGATAGAGCACCAGTCCTGGATTCAGGAGGACCTGAGTTCAAATCTGACCTCAGACACATAACACTTACTAGCTGAGTGACCCTGGGCAAGTCACTTAACCCCACTGCCTAGCCAAAAAATAAATAAATGTTTCTTCTTGTTGCTGTGGGCTGCTGGGTGTCTCTTTTGCTATTCTTCTCCCCTAACTTCTCCCCTACTGTCTATAGTATTTAATGGATTCATAGAAGTAGCTTTCTTCCTCCCCCCTTTCTTTCAATTCAAAGTTCTTTAGAGTGGCATCATTCCAAGAAAATATAGTGATACTAGCCTTTATTAGGAGTACTTCAACCCTGGCCAAGAGTTGTCATCCAGAACTCCAAATACATTTTGCAGACATCATCTTCTTAACCAGAAGTCCATTTCCAAAATCATTTTCCCTCTCCTGAACCCCGTACTTTAGAAAGGCAACAGTGACAAAAATGCCAGCTGTACCTCCTAAGGTATTCACTTTCTTGCCCATGACTTTAATCTTTAGCATTGCTTTCCAGCATCCTTTTGGCAATATCGCTCGTGCCCACAGGAATCACCAGGATTCATCTGGATTGACAAGTCTTGGAAGACTGTGACTATCTGTCACGTTCTGGATGCATGCCTTCCCACCCTGGAAGCTGCCTCTACTCCTGCTGCCATCTCACCCTGAAAGATCTCTCTGACCCTGCAGCCCCCTCCTCTCATGGTCCCATTTTTTCAGCTACCTTTTATGTGTTATCTTCCCCCATTAGAATGTAAGTTCCTTGAGGGCAGGGACTGTTTTTCTCTTTGCTTGTATTTGTATTCCCAGAGTTTAGCACAATGCCTGGACTATAGTAAGCTCTTAATAAATGTTTTGTCTCTCTACCTAAGAAAGAAAATAGCTATTATTATTGTGTGAACAAATACTGCTTCAGTACCCTCAGCAGAAAGTCACCAACCACCACTACTAGTCTTCCGCTTCTTCTGACCCTTCTTGGATGATCCTGACATTGATCTTGACATAATGGATGACACTTGGCAGCACCAGTGGATCAATATTATCTATTATTCCTTGGAGGATGAGTAGCAGCTACTCCTTCAGAAAGTCCAGATCCTTCATCTTTGGGAAGAGCTTCATATTTGTTTCTTGTTGCCAAGTGTTCAGTGGTCTTTCTCCCCTTTCTCCTGTGTGTGACATTCTTCCACTCTCCAAACTCCTGAGAAAGGTCAGGATCCCTCCCTGCCATTTCAGATCCTTTTTTTGGTCAGTTGATGGAATGATTTTCCTAAAGCGTGGGTCTGACCATGTTACTCCCCTGCTCAGTAACCTCCAGTGGCTCCCTCTTGCCTCCAGGATTATATGCAAACTCCTCTGTTTATCTCCTAAAACTCTCTACAACTTATCTTTCCAACATTATAATATATTATTCCCTTTCTCACACTCTATGGTCCAGCCAAACTGGCCTTCTTACTGCTTATCACACATGACATTCCATCTCCCTGATTTTGTATTGTCCATCTCCTATGCTTAGAATGAACTTTTCCCTCATCTCACCTCCACCAGAATCTCTTGTTTCCTTTCAAATTCTGTTCATGTACCACATTCCACATGAAGCCTTTCCTGTCTCACCTAGCTGGTAGAGCTCCCCCCTCAAAAAAAATTTTTTTACATTGTATTTATTTCATATATACTTATTTATGTACACTTCATTTCTTCCAATAGAATGTAAGCTCCTTGAGGGCAAGGGCTGGTTCATTTTTGTCTTTGCATTCCTAGAGCCCAACATAGTACCCAACACATAGTAAGTGCTTTATACATGCTTATTGATTCATTGATTAATTTGTTGTTGTTCAGTCATTTTTCAGTCATGTCTGACTCTTCACTGACCCCCATTTGAGGTTTTCTTGGCAAAGATACTGGAGTGTCTTGCCATTTCCTTCTCTAGCTCATTTTTGAGGAAACTGAGGCAAACAGGGTTAAGTGACTTGCCCAGAGTCATACAGCTAGTAAGTGTTTGGGGCCAGATTTAAACGCAGGAAGAGGAGTCTTCCTGACTTCAGGACCAGCACTGTTTCTACTGGGTCACCCAGCTGTCCTATGATTGATCAATAGATTTGTATTTGTTTTCACATTGAAGCCCTTCTGTGTGTGTGTGTGTGTGTGTGTGTGTGTGTGTGTATGTATACAACCTTGAGAATAAAGTTTCTTTTATCTTCTCTTTTAGGAGACAGAACATTCTTCACCTTGATCACACATAGCAATCCAAAGAGAAGTAGCATTTTAGAGAAGTGAGCAGCTAGCTAAGAAAATAGTATTCATGAATGGGAATTGAACTTCTGAACTATAGCTTAAAATACAGAAACAATGGTCTGCCGGCCAGGAATAGAACACTCATAACAGGGACTGGTAAAAATATGTTTGCCTAGAATCTTGTGAATGTGACCAAAAGAGTTTTAAGCTGAACACAGAGAGGAAGGGAGAAAACTTTCCAGAAATAACATGCGTAGATACCATGAACAGTAGCAGGTGCAACATATAAAGAATAGCAAAGGAGGGAAAGAATATTTTATGGAGACTAGAAGGCTGGCTAAGAAAGCCAGCAATAGGATGATGCTGAGTGAAATGAGCAGAACCAGGAGAACATTGTACACAGTAACAGCAATATTGTGCGATGACCAACTTTGATAGACTTAGATCTTCTCAGCAATGCAATGATCTAAGACAATCCAAAGGACTCATGATGGAAAATGCTGTCCACATCCAGAGAAAGAACTATGGAGTCTGAATGCAGATCAAAGCATACTATTTTCTCTTTTTTTGTTGTTTTTTGTTTTTTTCTTTCTCATAGTTTTTCCCTTTTGTTCTGATCCTTCTTTTACAACATGACTAATGTGGAAATATGTTTAATACATATATAGTCTATACCAGGTTGTATACCATCTTGGGGAGGGGGATCAGGAGGGAGAAGGGAAAAATTTAGAGCTCAAAATCTTATAAAAGTAAATGTTGAAAACTAAAAATAAATACATTTTTTAAAAATAAATAAAATAGACTGCTTACCCCCCCTCCAAAAAAAAGCCAGCAATAAAGCCTATGGCCTTCAATGTCTATAAATAAATGCACAAAATTTGGATAATTCACTCCTTGTCTAAGGCAAGGAGGAAAATTCCATTTCATAAGTATGAATTAGACTTGGTGGGATGGAATTCATCACTACAATGAGGCCATGGAAGATCTTCAGGGAGAACAGGAAAGATAAAAGGGACCATGGAGTAACATTGTATATTGAAAAGATCCACTCTGGTTAAGAAATCTAGGAATCATAGGGGGAAACATGTTGGAGAGCACGTGAGACTCATAGAGGGTAAAACAGAAGTTGGCATATTTAAAGCCCAACTGCAGAGCAGAGAGGACGGAAAGAGGATATTGACGAGAACTTCAGAAAACGGATCATAAATACGGCACAACGGGATGATATAGTAACAATATATTCTTTCAGTTATCTGGACATCTGGAGACCTCATTGCCAAAAGCAGAATAACTAATATATTCCTGATTTGTGTTTACAATTTCATTTTTTAAAAGGTAGAGGAAGCCGCAAATTGAAACTCTTATTGTAGACGTGAATCTGATAGTGAAGGGGGGAATAGCTGCTGAAATAATAAATGACTGGGATGTTGTGGGCAAGTGACCACACACCTTAGAATTTGTCATAGAAGAGGAGAGGATGATTTTGGGAGAGTATATTTCAAAAGATTCAGAGAAATGAGAGGTAGGATTCCACGGCCTAAAATTCTCAGGGTACACAAACTTGGGAAACATGGGAAGCTCACATGAAAGTAATTCTTAAGGCACAAAAACGAATAATCCCAATGATTCAGGGGTAGTTGTCTAAAGAGAGCATTATCAATGCACAAAGAACTCAATGACCAACTCAGAAAAAAGACAAGGGCAGGTCACAAGATGAATACAAAAGTGTGACATTGTCCATAAAATAGTGTCAAAATGTGAGCTGAGGCTGGTGTTGTAATCTAAGTACTACAAAAAAAGGACATTTTGTGCTATGTTTGTGGTAAGAGGAAAGACCATTGCTCTAGGTGAATGGGACAATGATAATGGGTGACAGACCCTTGTTGCCTTTATCTCAGACATGGAGAATGATCTAAAATAAATAAACAAACAAACAAATAAATAAAAACCAAAAAATGCTTAGGAAGAAAAACAAGTGATTTCTGAATCACTAGGCCTGGCCAGACCATTGAAAGACCTGGCAAATGTAATTGCTAAACTGTTGTCAGCGGTCTTTGAAAGACAATAGAAAATGAAAAATGTATCACAGGATTTGAGAAGAATAAATATTTTCCCAACCTTCAAAATAGGAAAGAGAGTGAGTGAAGTCTGCGAGGTATGAACCAGTAAGCTTGCCTTTGTTCCTGACAAACAACTATAACATATTATTAAAAGGTTGGCATATGAGCATTTAGAAAGGGATAAATTTTGTCACAGGTAGCTAGGTGGTGCAGTATATCGAGTACCTGGCCTGAAGCCAGGAAGACTCATTTTCCTGAATTCAAATCTGGCCTTAGACACTTACTAGTTGTGTGACCCCGGGCAAGAAACTCAACCCTGTTTGCCTCAGTTTCCTCACCTGTAAAATGAGCTGGAGAAGGAAATGGCAAACCACTGCAGTATCTTTGCCATGAAAACCTCAAGTGGGGTCATGAAGAGGCAGACATGGCTGAAAACAACTGAGCCACCACCACCACCACAACAAATACTATTAGATGTAGAAGACTGAGCTGGGTCTTCTAAGAAGAAATATAATGATGATAAATGTCAAGTTCCATACTGGGTTCAAAAAAATCAATTTTACAAGTACAAGATAAGAGAGGGATAACTAGAAATCAGTTCTACCAAAAAGATCTGAAGATTTTGGTGGACTGCAAAATGAGCCAACAGTGTGCCATGTATGTCAAGGTACGATGTCGTATTAGGACATGGTGGGGGCCCAATGTCCACAAATCAAGAAGTAAGGGTCCCTCTACTCTGAAATAATCAGAAATTTAGAGTCCTATGTTGAGTTCTGGGCTCTATATTTTAGGTAAGATATTGACATGTTGGAGTAAATAGAGACGAAAACCACAATGGTGAGGGGACTGGAAACCATGTCATGTAAGAACTGGTTGAAAGACTAGGAAGGTCTACCCCCTCTACTAGCTCTCTCCATGCAGCCTACAAACACTAAAGATTAGAGGATGGTGGAGGTGATAGTGGGCACATTTGTTAGACAAGACAAGAGTGGATGGGATCAAGGACATATGTAGGCCTTGGCAAGCATAAGGGCCGCCTCACCTTTGGAGAACGGAGTGAAGGAGATAACAGAGAAAGAGTCGTGTTTCTAGAAGGCAGAACCAGGAGAAATGAAGGGAAGTTGTAAAGACACAGATTTGGGTTTGACATAAGGAAAAACTTCCTATCAACCAGAGCTGTCCAAAAGTGCAATCGTTACATGAAGAAATAGCAGACTTCCTCTTAATGAATGGAGGGAAGGGCCAAACAGCCCAGGGATGGCGACATGGCAAGGCTTGGGTGACTGGTGCAGCATTGGCTCATAGCAAAAGAGTTTTGAGACACAGTGAGGGGCTGAGTAATAGGCTCTTCCTGGTAAGCAAAGGGCTGAGCTTGCCATGTACCTACCTATTCATACCCTCAGAACCCCAACCCCACTCACCAAATCCTAGAAGCTGAATCCTCTTTTTTGTGTTTTCTCCCTCAATTAGGATATAAGGACCTCAAACGCAAGAACTGTCTGGGTTTTTCGTGTGTATTCCCGGTGCAGACAGTAAGTGCTTAATAAGTACATTTTCATTAATTTATTCATTCAATGAAAATATTCAAATGCAGTCTGGATGACCACTTTGGGGGTTTGTTATAAAAGTGATTCTTTTTTCGGATCTAGATTGGACTAAGTTGCTGAAATCCTGTGACATTTTGACATGAGGCCTTTAAAGCTCCATAATGCAGCTATGACCTCAGAAACATAGTGCCGCCTGTGTGTGTGACTGGGATTGAGTCACCTCACCTCTCTGAGCTTCAGTTTCCTCACCTGAAAAACAGAGTGGTTGGACTAAATCATCTTTGAGTTCCCTTATATGACTCTGTGATTCTAACTGGGAATTTTAATTTATTTCCAGTGTAGTCAATTCTCCATTTCCGTATCAGTGGGGTGCAGGTAGTGCTAGTCAATTCTGCTGGCAATTTTCTGAATGCCTACTTTGCACCAGGTGTTGCGTGGAGAGGGAACAAAGGAGAGATGAAGATAATAATACAAGACATTGGATAATCCAGAAATCTATCAGCCTTTAAAAAGAAACATACGATTTTTTTTTTATTGTTCTTTTGTGGAAACAGATTTGCCATCTTGGCTTCAGCTGATATCTAAATGGGTTTCCATTCTCTGAGTACACATGCATTGATGTGGGGGGGGGCGGGAACAGCAGCTGTATTGAGTATGGAAAACTAGGATTTGTGCCTATACTCAATGCTTATCACATACTTTCTATTGGTTTGGGTCCTTAGCATTCAAATATTCAATCAAGCCACTGGAGGACTTCAATACTGATTGGCTCCTAATATCATGTGGGTCCTATCAATCTGTGGTCCTCCAAAGAGAAGCTGTCAGCATAATACTGTTAACCATCCAATATAAGCAATATATGTATATATGTATGTATGTATGTATGTATGTATGTACATATTTTTTTCAATTCTCCAGTAAATGCATTTGGAATTTGAAGGTGAGTATACTCCTTATTTTTGATATCAGAAAATTAAAGAAGAGTTAATGAACTGAGACCACAACCTGAAAGTTATAGAGGGCAGTTGGCTCAGGGACTATTACTTAACTCCATAAAAAATGATGAATGTGATCCATTCCCCAACGGATAAATGGTCAAAGGATATGAATGGGCAGTTTTTCAGAAGAAGAAATCAAAGCTATCAATAGCCATATGACAAAATGTTTTAAATCATTACTGATTAGAGAAATGCAAATGAAAACAACTCTAAGGTACTACCACACATCTATCAGATTGGCTAATGTGACAGAAAAGGAAAATGAAAAATGCTAGAGGGAATATGGAAAAATAGGGATACATGTACTGTTGGTAGAGTTATGAACTGGTCCAACTGTTCTGGAGAACAATTTGGAACTACGCCCAAAGGGCTATAAAACTGTACATACCCTTTGACCTAGCAATACCACTACTACCTACATCCAGAGAGAGAACAAACTCTGAGTGCAGATTTAAATATATTTTTTCACTTACTTTATATTTTTTTTTGCAACATGGCTAATATGGAAATACGTTATGCATGATTTTGCGTGTATAATTGATATCAAATCACTTGCCTTCTCAACAGATGGGGGAGGGGCAGGAGAGAGTAAGAGAATTTAGGACTCAAAATTTTTAAAAATTAAAATGAACAGAAGAAAAAAAGTTAATACTATTTGTTATATGGGGTGGTGCTCTGGGAGGGGCAGGGGGAAGGATGCTGGGGATTACTATGATGATGTAAAAAAAAAAGGCATCAATACAAACTTTACAAAAAAACCCTGAATGCTGTGTAATTATAATGACTGATTATTGTTCAGTCATTTCATTCATATCTGACTCTTCCTGACCTCATTTGTGGTTTTCTTGGCAAAGATACTGGAGTGGTAAGGCAAACAGGGTGAAGTGATTTGCCCAGGGTCATATAGCTAGTAAATATCTGAGGTCAGATTCGCACTCAGGTTCCTGACTCTAGGCCCAGCACTCTATCCACTGCATCACCTAGCTGTTCTAACAGCTGAGTCCAGCCGCAAAGAAGAGACATGAGAATGCACTTTCCCTCTCTTCTTTGCAGAAGTAAGATACCGTGGATGTGGAACACTGCATATACTGTCAGACATGATTGATAGCTGTGTAATTTTGCTAAGCTGCTTTATTTTCCCCTCTTTTTTTATTCCTTGTTTTCATGGATGACTCTTCGGGTGGGGGAGAGAAAGATACTGAGAAATGAAGGTCATGGGGGCAGCTAGGTGGTGCAATGGATAAAGTACCAGCCCTGAAGTCAGGAGGACCTCAGTTCAAATCTGGCCTCGGACCAAACACTTGACACTTACTAGCTGTGTGACCCTGGGCAAGTCACTTAACCCCAATTGCCCCCCCCCAAAAAAAAGAAATGAAGGTCATGTAAAAGCAAAAAACATACCCCCAAAAAAATTCAAGGTGGCTTAGAATTAAAAATTTATCATAAATAAATGCAAAAGAATTATCTGCATATGAATAATTGAATTGACTATAAATATTTCTTTTCTAGCACCTTTGTCTAAAACCCTCCAAAGTCACTTCCTCAGGTTCCCCTCACTTTCCCCTGTACCTGATGGGCTTCCTCATGGAAGAGCTCCTGAACATGGGCAGCCTGTGGCATCCTCTACTGATTAAGGGTCTGGAGGTGAAAATGTCCAGTGGTAGGCAGGGAGGCCAGTCTGAAGGGTAAACGTCCGGGGTCAGGATAGTGTCCTCATTGTCTCCCCCCACACCACGCCACACACCATGCTGATTTGACCTCCCTCTCCAGATCCTTCACCCTTTCCCAAATACTTTTTCTTTAAAGTCCAGCGTGGGAGGTAATGTGGTGCAATGGAAAATGAATTAACTTCTTAAAAAAAGGAGACTGGGTCTTATACTTCTCTTATATCTACCCACAACACCTGAAGGGGATACAAACAGGTGTATATAGCCCTTGCATTCCATGAGCTCAAGACACCCTCCACTTCCCAGCGAGGTAAGATAAAATTAGGAGATTTGGAAGAGGGAAAGGGCTGGTTTAAAGAGGAGTCTAATCTTAAGTAGGGTAGACAAGCTGCCTCCTGCGGGTAGGAGGTGAAGAGAGAAAAAGGACCACTGCCCTCCATTCTAACTTAAGTACATCAGAATACTGGCCACATAACCTGGAGGTTAGATTCTCCAAATAGTGAAGAGTATAATGCAATTGACTAGTGCCCCAGTTTTAAAGTGTTGAGAATCTGAGCAATAAAAATGAAATGACAACGATTTTAATGAAGGATGGATTTTTTTTTCCCCTCCAGATCTGCAGTTCTTTGTGTGTGGTGAGCTCTCTAGAAGGAAGCCCTCTACTCAGGCAGATTCGCGACTATTCTTAGGGTTGCCTGGAAAACTGAGAGGGTAAGTGACTTTCCTAGAGGCATACAGCCAGTATGTGTCAAAGAAGGGACTGAAAGTCAGGTCGTCCTGGCTCTGAGGCAGGTTCTCCGTGTACTAAGCCACACAGCTTCTCAATGACAGGGAGATACAGGCTGAGAAATATACCAGTCTAACCGGTAGCTGGATGTGCTGAGCATCCCTCTTGGGGAAACAGGTGCCTGAGCTCCCGGATGCTCACATTCTAGCTAGAGGAGTTTATTGTTTGGAGTGGGAAATACTTGGGAGCAGGTCTGAGTAGGGGCTCCAGGAATAGGGGAGTGCAACAGAGATAAAACGCCAACCTTTAGGAGAGGGTAGCCATGTATGAAGGATTCCCTTCCCTCTTCCATCCCTGTCCCAAATTAGATTCTGACTTTCCCCAAACCATATGCTCATTCCTATTTTTACTCGGGACTCCAGAGCTCATTCCTCATGAGCTCTCATCCAGTTTTGTCTTTCAGGCACAGTCAGGGACCCCGAGTCTGTAATGCTCAAGGATACTTAACTCCTACCCTCACTCTTATAGTTAGCTTCCCCCGTCCCCTATTCCTGGAGGACAAGCGCAGCCCCCCAGACCCAGTCCCCCCGCCCCCGACGATGCTGGGACCTCTCCCGCATCTCCTTCTATCTACCGGCCACATCTCGGGACTGCCAGGGGCATCTCCTCCTCCCTATGTATACTAGGGAGTGTGTATGGGGCAAGTAAGGTCGCTGAGCTGGGAAGAAACATGATGCATTCCCCCCTTCCCAATCTTTCCCCTTTACATCTAAGAGAACTCCTTTCCTGAAGTGCAAGGAGGAGCAGTAGGCGTTGTCCCTGAAAGACCCCAGCCCCAACAGTATCCCAATCCCCTTGTCCCTCTCACCTGTCCCCTCCGTGGTCCCGATCTTCAGCCCCTCCTCTACCCTCCCCGTGGCAGGTGACCGAGCCTACCACCAGTCTGGCTGATTAGCTCCTCCTCTTGTCTCAACTTCTTGGCTTGCCCAGCCCCCGCCACGTGGCCCTGCCGCGCCTACAGCTCGGGTTTGCCTTACCCTTAGGGATGGGGTGCTGTAGCAATGAGCTAGCATTTATACAGCACTTTAAGGTTTGCAATGGATCGTTTGGTCCTCACAGCAACCCTAAGCGGTAGATGCTATTATCCCCATTTTACAGAGGAGGAAACTGAGGCTGGGAAAGGTTAAGTGACTTCTCCAGGATCACGTGTCTAAATAAAAGTGTCTGGGAGAATTTGAGCTCAGCTCTTCTTGACAAGTCCAACACGCCAAATAAGAGCAGTAACTCTTTATGTTAGTATTTTACGGTTTACAAAGCGCTTTTCTCAAAACTACTCTCTGAGTCAGGGGGCACAAATATTACTATTCTCATTTTCCTCAAGAGAATCCCTACGATGAAAGATTTAAAGACGCAAGGAACCTTAGAGGTAAGTCCAATCCTCTCATTTTGTAAGATGAAGAAACTGAGTCCCAGAGAGGTCAAGTGTCTGGGGGTCACACAGCTATATAAACGCTATTATTATTAAAGTGACTTGTCCAAGGTCACATAGGTGGTAAGTTTAGCAAAGTTGGGATTTGAGCCTCTAACTACGAATTCATTGCTCTTGCCTCTAGCCCATACTGCCTCTCCCACAGAGGTTAAGTGGTCCTTTTTTCTTGAGGCAATCAGAGTTCAGTGACTTGCCCAGGGTCACACAGCTAATAAGTATCTGAGGACAAATTTGAACTCAGGTCCTCCTAATTCTAGGCCCAGTACTCTATCCACTGTACTACCTAGCTGCCCCTCAGGTATACTTTAGAAGTGATGCCTGCATGAGGTGGGAGGTGATGTGGAAAGGAACTCACAAGCCACCTAGTCCAACCTACCCGTGAACAGGGTTCCAGTTTACAACATACAGCCTTTGCTTGAAGATGTCTGTCTAATGAAGAAGAATCTGCTCCTTGCTGAAGCAGTTCACTCTACCCCCTTTCTTTGACATATTAGCTCTAATTCACCCTCATTGGTAAGAAGTCTTCCTGACATCCCATCTCAATTTGTGTCTTATAAATAAAAGCTAGCATTCACACAGCACTTTAAGATTTGCAAAGTGCTTTACAAATATTACCTCATTTTATCTTAACAAAGACCCTGGGAGACAGTTTAAGTGACTTGCCCAGGGTCATACAGCTACTAATCATCCAAAGCTGGATTTGAACTCAGTCTTTCCAATTCCAAGTTCAGAGCCCTATCCACTGCATCACCTAGAAGCTGCTCTCTATTCAGACAGGACAGTAGAAGGAGCGCCCATCTGAATACGCCATGATCCTGGTGGGCTTCCTCTAGTTTAGCAATGCCCTCCCTTAACATGTGTCACTCAGGCTTGAACACAGTATTCTATGTGGTCTGTCTGTGCCTGAGTACAACAGTGTTACTGCCTTCCCTGGCCTGAATAATATGTCTCTCAAGGGCAACCTAAGTCCCATGAGGATTTTTTTTTTTGGCTGCCTTGTCACAGTATTGACTCACGTGAGGTTCGTAGTCCACTAAGACTCTCACTTTTTTTCTGATAAATTGTTCCATATCCACCCAATCTCCATTGGAAAGGTGGGTGGGCTGGAAGGGAGAGAAGGTAGATTTTTGCTGGTTTAAAAAATAAAATAAAATTTAAAAAACCCCAAATTCAAAATGTTATATAAATGTCAGTTCTTCATATTATTTATGAGGCTACTGATTATAAGAACATAATGAAAAATTCATATATCTGTAAATCTCAATGCTAAAAGATTTCCCTTTATCTAAGAAAATTGTAAGACACTTTGCTTTTCTGTGTCAGGGCAAAACAAGAACATAAGGGCAGTTTTTCTGCCCCCCACCCCCCCAGGTCTTGGGGTAGAAAATATAATTTGAACAGGTTACTTTTTTTAGCTAGAATTTTTAACTCTTTTTTTTTCAATTAAAAAATCTATTTTCTCTACTTCCCCACTGGAAGAAAAAAAACTCCTTCTAACAACTATGCATAGCCAAACAAAACAAATTCATTCACTAGCCATGTTCAAAAAGTATATGTCTGCATGCACCCTCAGTTCATCACCTCTCAGTCAGGAGGTAGGTTGGGGTTTCATCATCAATTCTCTGGAATCATGGGTGATCATTGCATTGACTAGAGTTCTTAAATCTTTCAGAGTTGTTTGTCTTTATAATATTTTTGTCACTGTATAAACTGTGCTCCTTGTTCTATACACTTTACTTTCCATCAATTCACACAAGTCTTCCCAGGTTTCTCTGAAACCATCTCTTTCATCATTTCCTATGGTACAGTAGTACTCCATCATATTCCTGTACCATAACTTGTTCAGCCATTTCCCAATTGATGAGAACTTCCCTAGTTTCCAGTTCTCTGCCACCACAAAAAAGAGCTGCTATAAATATTTTTATATACATGAGTCTTTTCCTCTTTCTTTGATCTCTCTGAGGTATGGACCTAGTCATATAATCACTGGGTCAAAGGGTATGCTCAGTTTAATAGTTTTTTGTGCATGGTTTCAAATTGCTTTCAGAACAGCTAGACCACTAGACAGTATATAAATGTACATAAATGCAAAACATTAATGGTTTTCTGAATTCCCTTCAACATTTATCATTTTCCCCTTTTGTCAACTTGGTCATTCGGATGACTACAAGGCGAGACCTCAAAACTGCTTTCATTTACATTTCCAGAATTATTGGTGATTGGGAGCATTTTTTTGTATGGCTATTGATAGTTTGCATGTCTAACTTTGTAACCTGCCTGTTCTATATCCTTTGACCATTAATCAATCCAGAAATTGCTCATTTTTATAAATTTGAGTCATTTCCGTATATATCTTGGGAGCAGACCCTTTTTTATGAAAGGAAAATGAAGTAAAAACACTAACCCTGGCCCTGCCCAAACTGCTCTTCTGCAAAAGGACTTTGGTGTTTTGTTTTGATTTTTTTCAATAATAGTGCTCTTTATAAGAAATAATAAATTTTAAATAAATAATCTAATGTGTTATAGTTTGGATAGAGCTAAGTTTAGAGAGCCTCATTATCAGTAGGTGATAAAGTAGGTGATTCTTTCAGCTAAAGTACCTCAGGAAAAGCATCTAAGGTGTGGAAGGACTTTCCACATCATAAATCAAAGAATCACAGGAAACCAACACAGAGATGTTAAGTCCTTGACTTCCAACCCAGTTCCTTACACTGCACCATAATGCCTTCCCACAAATAAATATTAATAAATTAGTAATTAGCTGTGTATTTTGAATCATAAACTCTAAGATTTAGAAGGGATCTCAAAAAGTCCTGAAATCCAACCCATACCACCTCTACCTGAACAGGAATGTCTGCTACAATATCCTTGGCAGGAGGTCATACACTCTGTGTTGGAAGACCGCCAGTGATTGGGAGTCTCTTATATCCCAAGACAATCCATTCAATGTTTGGAAAACTCTAGTTAGAAAGATTTTCTTTCTATTGAATCAAAATCTGCTTTTCTGTTGATTATGTATTGGAGGGGGTGGTATTGAGGCAAACTTGTCATCACAAGCTATTTTCCCCATCTTCCCACTATGCTTTGTGTGCAGCACATTTAATACCTGCCTGAAAAATAGAATAAAAAAGGATATCTATTCTCCACTCCACTCCCCAACCCTTACCACCTCAGCAAATCATTTTTCAAATAAATAATTAGTTTTCTCTGGAGTTTATATGAATTCTTCTGCCCTGGGGACACATCTGTCTGTGTTTGAATCTCCTTTCCTTTTATGTTGAGGCCATCTGCAGAAAACTGCCCATTTGTAAACTGGCAGATGGGGCCTGCCTAAGTTTAAAGAAGAATTTGATTCAGGGCTGAAAAGCAGTGAAGCTATTTTTTAAAAATCATTTCATTGTCTTAAAAACAGTATGTTCAAAAACAAGGTAATAGAGGGCTTGATTTTCTAAACAATATTTTCACTCAATTCACTGTTAATTCAATAAAGGTATTTTTTAAATTAACAATTGTTTTTCTTTCACAGAATTTTTTAAAGTAAATATGGGCATATTCCATTAAAAAACTCTATTCAGGGAAACTATTCAACTCTTCAAAGGTCCTTGGTAGAAAGTAGATTTTCCACCCTCCCTTGACCCCATCCCCACCATGGGAAATAGCAAACTGAAAAATAGTTGGGAAAGGGAGGGAGAGGAGTTTTTCTTTTTCTTAAGTGTGCACTGGGGGCAACTAGGTGGCACAGTGAATAGAGTCAGAAAGACCTGAGTTCAAATACTGTCTCAGACACTTGACAGTTACTAGCTATGTGACACTGGGCAAGTCGCTTAATCCTGATTGCTTTGCAAAAAATAATGAAAAATGAAAAAATAAAATGTATAGAGGCCTTCAACCTAAATTACTACCGTTTGTGACTGAGATTTCATATAAATCTCTGGGGAGAGAGTTGCTTCCTGGTGAGTGTTTATTTTTCTGCTATTTTATTTTCTTCAAACTGTTGAGAAAACTTTCCTTCTTTGAAAAAAAAATGAGCA
>NW_020954737.1:6709522-6876591 GCF_900497805.2 Vombatus ursinus
AAAAAAAAATGAGCAGATTTCTGTATTTGGCCTTCACACACACTCACTCACACACACACACATACACACACACACACTCTCCCAACATGAGTAGACCAAAGGCTGGGAGGTTTTTGTTTGTTTTTTGGTGGAGGGAACCTATGAGCATAGAATTTAGAGCTAAATGGGGTCCTAAAGACCATCTAATTTACCCCATCTCATTTTTAGAAACTCTGGTCCAGAGAAATTATGTGACTTGCCTGAAGTCATGAAGGTAGAAAATGGCAGAACTGGGATTCAAACCCAGGTCCTTTACCCCAAATCCAGTGCTGTTCCTAATATGCCATAGCTATCCCTTTTCAGAGAGATTTCACATATGATACAATGGACCACTCAGAAACTGAGTGGTCACTGGAAATACAAAGGAGTATTGCTTCTCTCCATTTCCCACAAAAAATGTACGTAAGAGACCACTCCCCACATACAACCCCCACCTCATCTTCAAAGCCTAACAAAGAAGTAAAGTAGCAATTGATGTCTCAGGTTTCTGCTCAACCCACAGAAAAAAGCACTCTGGATTTGGAGACAAAGGACCAGGGTTCAAAACCTACCCCTTACTATCCATGACCTTGAAGACACTTGACCACCCTGGCTCTTGGTTTCTTCTGTTAATTGCAGGGGTTAGGTCTGATGACCTCAGGTTCCTTCCACTCCTAAATCTGGGATCCTATGGTTTCACTAATTCAGAAAGCTCTCTGAAATAATGTCCCACAAAAAGTCTCCTTTCCTGTACACAACCATCCTCCATTCAAGATCTACTCTGAGGAGAGAGTGCTGAAGACCGGGAGACCAGAACAGAAGAGCCCCTGGTTGGGACTGTGTGGAGAGGGTGTTGTCCACAGCTGTCATGCACACCCAGACAGGTTTCTCCCTCAGGATCTTAGCTATTTGTTGTCGCTGGGTGGTTGCCCTCTGGGAGCAAGAGACCATTTTCCACTTGACATCTGCCAGCACCTGACCAATAGCTAGCTTGGACAAGATCTCCAAGTCCATTAACAGGGCAGGGCTAGATTCTTTAGTTTCTCCTGCCAAATACCACTTATGACAATGACCCTGATCTTTGGCCACAGCAGAACGTTTAGCCTATGGCCAAGTCATCTACGCTTGCTAACCTTTTACCTGACCCTAGCCAGAACAGATTGCCATCACCAGAGGGCAAAGGGTTTGGAATGTGAAACAGGGGAGTGTGTTTTTGACCCTAGAGGGAAGAGGGTAGTCACTGGAGATTTGGGGGCAGGTGGGTTTCACTGTCAGACTTTAGGAATATCACTTTGGCAACTGTGTGGGGGATTGATTAGCAACTTGAGGGCAATCATGCAGCCCACAATCCCTCCACGAGGGAAGAGGAAGGGAATAAGCATTGATTAAGCACTTACTATGTGCTAGGCCCTGTGCTAAGCATTATACAAATATATCAGTTGATCTAACAGCATGACTGCACATTGTAAGAGCTTAATAAATGCCTGCTGTGCGTTCCCTTACTCAGAATCCTCTAAGCATAGTTGTCCTGCTGTACGCTTATTTAAATGTTTTTTAAGTATTCTCAATTTACTTCCCTTTTTATTTTGTCTTCCCAATTTAAGTCAGAGAAGCTTTATAGACAATTGAATCCATACGCAATGTATGAACCCCTGCTATGATATTCCTAACAAATGGTCATCCTGCCTCAGCATGAATATGGCCAGTACCAGGGAAGTTGTTCCCTGAGATAGTGAACAATCAAACGGATTATAATAATCAAAGGGAAAACCAAATGACAACCTCACTATTCTACAGTCCATTCCATGATCTTCTTATTCATTTTCCCTTGATGTTACTATCCAACATCCCCCCTTTCTTACTCACTCATAGCTCTATTCAATCAGTTCTCTGTATAATCCAGTCCATCCCTTCCTTCTCCCAACCATTCTCTCAATACAGGTGTGCAGGGGCAGCTAAAGCATGGATAAAGCACCGACCCTGGAGTCAGGAGGACCTGAGTTCAAATCCGGCTTCAGACACTTGACACTTATTAGCTGTGTGACCTTGGGCAAGTCACTTAACCCCAACTGCCTTGCCAAAAAAAAAAAAAGCTGTGCAAATGTCAGGATGAGGAAGTCCATCTTTAGTCTCTTAATCCTACGGCATTTTGGCACTCTTAATCCTAAGCAGCTAGGTGGTGCAATAGACACAGCTATTCTAGCTATTATTATTATTATCATCTTATTCTAGATTTCAGGGTAGGGATCTAGAAGAGACATCTCCTTTAGAGGGCTCTACAGCCCAAGTGGTCTTCTAAGCAAGTTCAGTACAATTCCTGTACTGGAAAAGATTTTATCACCCCTTTCAAGCTGGCTTCAGAAAAGTCTCTCATCCTCTCAGGGTTCTTCGAGTCTAGAGGCAGCAAAGTGGCGCCACAGTACATACAGTGCTGGGCTTGCAATCAGGAAGACTCATCTTCATGAGTTCAAATCTGCCTTCAGACACTTCCTAGCTGTGCGACCCTGGGCAAGTCACTTCACCCTGTTTGCCTCAGTTTCATCTTCTGTAAAATGAGCTGGAGAAGGAGATGGCAAACCACTCCAGTATCTCTGTCAAGAAAACCCCAAATGGGGTCATGAAGAGTTGGGCATGACTGACACGAAACAACAAAGTACAGACTAAAGGATAGCACAGAACAAATCATAATCTCCTTGAACCACCCAAGGTCAGAGCAGACATTCTCAATTAACCATAGTCCTGACACACACTTTGTGACCTTGGGCTAATGCATTCTTCCCCATATCAAACCTGCCTAGTAAAAGAGTGTCAAGTAACTGAAGAGGACATTCCCTAAACAAACCTTGAGGCTCTAGAATAATCAATATTGACAGCAACAATAATAGCCAGCCTTTATGTACTGCTTTAAGTACTTTACAAATATTTCATTTGATCCTCACAATAACCCTGAGAGGTAGGTACTCTAATTATCCCCATTTTATGATGAGAAAACAGAGGCAGAAAGAGGTCACACAGCTAGTAAGGTGGATTTGAACTCAGGTTTTCTTAACTCCAAACCCAGTGTGCTATTCACTGTGACCCCTAGCTGCCTACTAGAACCTCCCTAGGTCTCAGTCTTCAACCTGGTAAAATGAGGCAGGAAGGTTGGACTACATGACTTCTTGATAATCTTCCATAATCTACAATTCTCTATAGCAGCAGCACTTTTTGTAGTAGCAAAAACTAGAAACAAAATAGTTGCCTGTCAGCTGGAAAACGGCTAAACAAACTTTCATGTGAATGTAATGGAATGTTATTGTGCTGTGAAAAATGATAAAGATGAACAAGATGGAGAAACATGGAAAGATTTATAGGATCTGATACAGAGTGAAGTGAGCAGAACCAGAAAACAGGCACAATGACGACAGCAACGTCAATGGAAAGGACTAGAAAACAGAAACTGATCACAATGACTATAATAACCAAGCCTGGCCTGGCCCCAAAGCAGAAATAAGAAAACGTACTGCCCTCATTTTTTTGCAGAGGTAAGGGGTTACAGGTGTGGAACACTGCATATACTGTCAGACTCAGTTGATGTGTTGATAAGTTTTGCTGAACTACATTTTTTCCCTTTTTAATTTGTTCTTTGTTATAAGAGCTGGCTCACTGGGACAGGAAGGGAGAAGGTATATACTCAGAAATATCAAAGCAAAAAATCTCTCTGAGGTATGCCTGTACTGGGCCCTGTAAAGGCTTAGCTCTTTGGAGCTCACTGAACCTATCCTCCCAATTCGAACATGTCCCAAAACCTTGCACCAATTCCTCTGACGCCTCTTTCACACCTCAGGTACCACCTCCCCTACTATCTTCCCTTTCCTACCTTGGAAACCCTTTCCTCCTTTCAGATACCTCCCCAACTTGATACCCTACTACACCATTCACACCTCAGAATACCTCTTTCTGTCCTCTTATATTGGCCTTATACTTGAAAGCCCCTCCCTCTTGGACTTCTCCTCTCCTGTCACCTTTACGCATCAGATACCACATCCTCTCCCTCTCATTTTCACAGAAGCCCCCATTCCTCTTCTAAAACCTCTTTCACACTTTTGATATCACTTACTGAACTGGAGGGCTAGCATGGCATAATGGGAGGAATGCTGATCATAAAGGCAGCTAGGATACAGTGCTGGTCCTAGAATCAGGAAAACAGACAGCTTGTTAGCTGTGTGACCCTGGACAAGTCACTTAATCTCTGCCTAGGTTTTCTTGACTGTAAAATGAGGATAATAACAGCCCCTACCTCAGAGGATTGTTGTGAGGATCAAATAAGAGGGTATTTGTAAAGGGCTTTGCAAACCTTTTGTTTTGTTTTGTTTTGGTTTTGGTTAGGCATTTGGGGTTAAGTGACTTGCCCAGGGTCACAAAGTTAGTGAGTATTATGTATCTGAGGTCATATTTGAACTCAGGTCCTCCTGAATCCAGGACCAGTTCTCTATCCACTGCACCACCTAGCTGTCCCATGGGCTTTGCAAACCTTAAAGCACTATATAAATGCTTGCTACCACAGCAACAACTACTACTGCTACTATGACTACTACTACTGGAAGATCTTAACTCACAGGGCTGTCTGAAGAATAGGGCTTTGTAAACTTTTAATTTCTATATACATTTGAGTTTCTTACTGCTACTGCTACTATTTTAATATACTTGCATAACTACAAAACATTTGATTCTGGGGGGAATCAAAACCCTGCTGCTGGAGTGATGAAGAAAGAAGGTACTGAGCAATGTCTTGGGGTACAGAATAGTTCCATCAAATCGGCGCCTGGTCACAATTGTGGCTAACAATAACAGGTTGAGATTTCATGACAGTACTCAGGAAAGGGAGTAGTATTATCTTGGGTAAGATTCTTCATAACATTTGCCTCATCTGTGAAAAACAAGGGATTTGACCTTGACCCCTATACTCCACAGAGCTCAGACACAGAGAGGAAAGGGCTCCTAGGTACAAAATTATTTATAGCGACATTTTTTATTACAGCAAAAAAACTGGAAACAAAGTTGGTGTCCAACTGGGGAACAGCTGAACAAACTGTAATGTGAATGGAATGCAATGTGCTCAAGCCACAAGAAAGGATAAATATAAAGAATTCAAAGAAACTTGGAAAGACTTGTATGAACTGATGAGTAAAATGAGCAAAAGCATAATAGATATATAATGGCCACAATAATGGAAAGGGAAACATCTTTGCAAGACTTCAGAACTGTGATCAAAAAAGCATTGATGAAGCTTGCTCCCCAAAGCCTGGCAGGGAGGGGAGGGGAGGGGGGAAACAGACGTGAACAATGAGACACACATGGCTAACGCACTGATTTGTTTTGTTTGATTATACTTGTTTATTACAAGGGAGGGCTTATCTTGGGGAGGGGAGCTAAATTAGTGAGAAATGAGAGAAGACACAAAGAAAAAATTATGATGGAATAAAAAAACTACTCAAAGTAAAAAAAGTTCAGAAGACGACCCAAACAGAGCAATTTTTCTACTTCTTTATTAAATTTAGTATATGCTAAAAAAAAAAGTCTGTTCTAGAAATTATATACTATGGTTTCCACACTTTTTTTTCCTTTGTATACTGGAATATTTGTATTTATTCATGATTAAGTTCACAATAAAAAAAAGAAATTTATAATAAACGCATCAGACTAGACAATCTCAAAGGTCTCTTCCAGCTCTAACAATCTATAGATCTATGATTTTATTGATGCAGAACCGAAGAGCACTTTTCCCTGAAATTTGGGAATCATTCAGCAAGAACAAAGTTAAGACTGGGTTGGATCGCCACCACCAAGATATATAAAACAAAAAGCACCGACTCTGGAGTTTGAGTTCCACATTTTATCACTAGTAGCTGTGTGACCTTGGACAAATCACTTCCCTTCCCTAGGTCTATTCCTTTCTCTATAAAATGACTTGTAGCTCTGATATCCCACTATTCCATAAGAACTGAAGGAAAGAAGCTTGGGCGGAGAAGAGCTTATAGACAAGTCCAGTCCTCATTCATTTGTAATTGGGGGAACAGATGACAATGAACATGGCTCTTCCCCCTCTCCCACTGACCAAGGATTGGAATAAGTTTTTACAAAAGCTAACCTCAGCTGTATCCCAAAGAGATCATACAAACAGGAAAAGGACCCACACGTACAAAAGCATTTATAGCAGCTCTTTTTGTAGTGGCAAAGAATTAGAAATTAAGAGGATGCCCATCAATTGGGGAATGGCTGAACAAGTTGTGGTATATGAATGTAATGGAATACTACTGTGCTATAAGAAATGATGACCAGGCTGCCTTCAGAAAAACCTGGAAAGACTTGAATGAACTGATGCAGAGTGAAGTGAGCAGAACCAAGAGAACGTTGTACACAGTAACAGTCACATTGTGTGATGACTAATATTGATAGCAATGCAAGGATCTAAGACATCTCCAAAGGCCTCATGATGGAAAATGCTATACACATCCAAAGAAAGAACTATGGAGTTTGAAGGCAGATTGAAGCATACAATTTGCTAATTTTTTCTTTTGTTTTCTTTTGTTTTCTCTTTCTTGTGGTTCCTCCTATTGGTTCTAATTCTTTCTTAAAACATCACTAATGTGAAAATGTTTGATGTATATGTATAGCCTATATCAGATTGCGCACTGTCTTGGGAGGGAGGCAGGGAGGGAGGGGGAAAAAAACTTGAAACTCAGAAGCTTATGGAAATGATTGTTGATTAATCAAAATAAATTATTCAAAAAAATAAATAAATAAATAGAACATTAAAAAAAAAGCTAACCTGACTTTCAAACCTTTTGTTAAAGTGAGAATAGTGGGTGTGTATGTGTGTGTACATTTGTGTATAAAGTATAAGAAGACTGGGAAGATGGGGGAAGGGCAGGTTATCAAGAGCTTTGAACACCAGAGGTTTTTCTATTTGATCCCGGATATGATAGGGAGCCACTGGACTTTACTGGATGGGGGGTTACAGAACTGTTCTTAGGAAGATCACTTTGATAGATGAATGGAGGATTGAATGGAATGGGGAGACACTTAGGGCAGGGAAGCCAACCAGCAAGCTAGTGAAATAGCCCAAGTGTGGAGTGATGAGAGCCTGTGCCAGGGTGGTAGTAGTATCAGAGGGGAGAGGATACAATGATAAAATTGCCAGGCCTTGGCAATAGGTTGGATATGGGGGATGAAGAGTGAGAGTGAGGAGTTCAGGTTGACACCGAGGTTGCAAGCCTGGGGGGGGGAGGTGCTCTTTATAGTAGTAAGGAAGTTTGGAAAGGGGGAAGGTTTGGGAAGAAGGATAATTAACGAGTTTTTTTGGACATGTAGAGTTTAAGATGTCTACTGGACATTAAGTTCAAGATGATTCAAGACTATAGGTCAGCAGAGAAGTTCGGGCTAGATAAGTAGATTTGAGAATCATCAGTACAGAGATAATAATTAAATTTGTAAGAGTTAATGAACGCACCAAGTGAAACAGTATAGAGAAGTAAGAGAAGGGGGCCCAGGATAGAACCCTGTGTACCCCTACTGCTATCAGGCATCAAAGGATATGAACAGGCAATTCTCAAAGGAAGAAATCCAAGGTACATTGAGTCATATTAAAAAAAATGCTCCTAATCACTAATAGCCAAAAGAAATGCAAATTAAAATCATTTGGAGATTATACCTCACTTCCATCAGATTGGCAAAGATGACAAAAAAGGAAAATGAGAAAGGTTGGAGGGACTTCAAGAAAACAGGAAGATTAACGCTTCCTTTGATGGAAGTGTAAATTGAGCCAGGTACTCTGGAAAGTAATTGCAACTATACCAAAAGGGCACTAAACCGTGCATACTCTCTGCCTCAACAACACCTCTAACTAGAAAAAAGCATCTCTATTAAGTCTATACCCCAAGACGGAAGAAATCATATGCACAAAAATAGTAGTGGCAAATAACTAGAAACTGGGAAAGATGCTAATTAGTTGGGGAATGACAGGCCTGGAGTCAGGAAGACTATCTTCCTGAGTTCAAATCTGGCCTCAGACCTTGGGCAAGTCACTTAACTCTGTTTGCCTCAGTTTCCTCATCTGTAAAATGAGCTGGAGAAGGAAATGACAAACCACTCCAGTATCTTCGCCAAGAAAACCCCAAATGAGTCATGAAGAGTCAGACACAACAAACACTGTACTATAAGAAATGATGAAAGTGATGGCGTCAGAAAAACCTAGGAGGCTACAGAATGCAATGAGCAGAATTAGGACAACAATTTATATGGTAACTACACTGTAAAGAAAAACAACTTTGAAAGCTTTAAGAACTCTGATTAACACAATGATCAATCATCAACCAGTAGGCCCATGATGAATCATGCTATCCACCTCCTGATGGATTCAGAATGCAGACTGGGACATTTTTTTTTTTTGACATGACCAATGTGGTAATGTGTTTTGCTTGACTATGCATGCTTGTAATTTAGGTTTTCCATCCCCGCTCCCAATTGGAGGTGGGAGAAAGGGAGGATGGAGGAAAAGAAAATAGATTTTTGTTCATCAAAAAAAAATCAAGACTTTATTAAATAATGTAAAATGCAGAAAAAGAAATGATGATTATGAATTGTCATAGTCAAGGAAGGGTTCATGGAGAAGGGAAGCTTTAGCTGAGCCTTAAAAGGTGGTTAACATTTGGATTAGCAGGTAAGAAGTTAGGAAAATGATGTGGTGAGAATAACATAAGAAAAGATGAAGGGGTGGGAAAAAGCATGGTGTGCTCAGGGGGCAATAAGGAATTGGGCCGAAGTACAGTAGTGATCACCTATGCTTCCAACTAAGGTCCCTCGAATATCTTCTGCCTCCTATATTGTTGCCTGCCTTACTTTTTTTTTCTTTTTCTTACTCTTTCTTTATGCTTAGAATGTCCTCTCTCCTTTTCTGAGAGATTTAATTATCTATCCTTTAAATCCTAACTCAAATGATACCTCCTCTAGGAAGCCTTCCCTGGACTTCTATCAGTAATGACCTTTCTTCCCCTCTGACCTAGGAGGGGCTTATTTAGTACCTAGCCAAAGCATTTATCAGGTATTATTAGATATATCTAGATGACTTGAAATCAGGAATACCTAAGTTCATATGCTACCTCAGATACTGTGTGACCCTGGGCAAGTAACTTAAACCCTTTATACCTCAGTTTCCTTATCTGTAAAATGGAGACAATACTAGCACCTACCCAACAGGATTGTTGTCAGCTTCAAATGAGGTAATATGATAAGCATTTTGCAAACTTTAAAATGCTATGTTAAATGCTAGCTATTATTGTGGTTATCTATGTATTTGTCCTTTATCTTCATACTAGATTGAGCTATAGGAGGGCATGGACCATGACTTATCTGAACTTTCTACCTAGTTCAGAACCCCCTAATATAGTGTCCTGTACACTGTGAGTGCTTAATAAATGTTTGAATTATTGGATTTAAAGAGAAAATGAATGGGTACGGTTTGATTATGGATTTGCTCAAGAAGGCAATAGGGAGACACTGCAGATTCTTTGCAGCTGGGAAGTAACACTATCAAAATAATACTTTAACAAGACTAATCTGGCAGTGATGTACAGAATGCAAGCGGAAGGGGAAGAGAGACTGAAATGACAGGCAAACTGAAAAGTCACTGTAGTCATTAGGGTATGACAAGAACCAGGCATAAAGTAAAGGGATCCTGGAACAGGGGACTGCCCTGTGAATGGAAAGGAAGTGGCAAATGGAAGACACTTCAAAGAAAGAGGTAGTAGAACTTGAGGATTGATTGGATAGGGGAAATTAAGAAGAGGAAGGAATGGTTTCAAGAAAGACATGAACAGACCACAATAAGAACAGTGGCAACATCAATAAAAATGGAGGAGCTGAAAGACAGAACTCTCTTTTGGTCGATTTGAGGGGCATGATATGTCAATTTTTATACATATTAGGTTTAATACTAATAGCACAGTGGTATTGTCCTAGAGGCAACTGGAAATGTGGAACCTGAGGTTATGTAAAAGGTCAGAAAAGATGAAGATTTGGGAGTCATTGGCATAGAAATAATAGTTGAAATCGTGAAGATCAATGACTTCTAAAATTTTTGCATGAAGTTTCTCTGATCAAGGTTTCATTTCCAAGATATACAACGGACAGTTTTAAACTTTTAAGAATAAAAGTCATTCCCACTTGACAAAAGATCAAAGGACGTGAACAAGAAGCTCTCAAGGGAAGAAATCCAACCTATCTACAGCCATATGAAAAACTGCTTCCAATCACTAAAAATGAGAAAAATGCAAATTAAAGCAACCCTGCAGATTGCTACCTCAGACCCATCAGATGGGCCAAGTGGACAAAACATGAAATTACAAATGTTGGAAAGGCTGCAGGAAAACAGGTAGTATACTGTTGCACTTGTTGGAGCTGTGAATTGGTACAGCCATTCCAGAAAATAATTTAGAATTATGCTCCAAAAGTAGACTATACAGTGCATACTCTTTGTTTGACCCATCAATTCTACCAAGAGGTCTATTCTCCTAAAAAGAACTGAAAAAGAGGAAAAGGTTCTATACATACAAAAGTATTTATAGCAGCTATTTTGTAGTGGTAAAGAAATGAGGTACCCATCAATTAAGAAATAGCTAAACAAACTATGACATATGAATGTAATGGGATACTATAATGCTGTAAGAAATCAGTTGCAGAGAAACCTGGGAAGACTTGTATGGGTTGATGCATAGAGAAGGGAGCAGAACCAGAAAAACAGTTTATAAAATAATAACATTATAAAAATGACTGATTTAGAAAAACTTATGAACTCTGATCAAGCAGGATTCTAAAAGACCAATGATGAACAATGTGGTGGATAAGTGGTACAGTAGAGTGCTGGGCCTGGAGTCAGGAAGACTCAAGTTTAAATCCTACCTTGGACACTAACTAGCTGTGTGACCCTGGGCAAGTCCCTTAACCTGTTTGCCTCCATTTCCTCATCTGTAAAATGGGGATAACAATAGCACTTACCTCCTAGGATTGTTGTGAGGAATCAAATCAGATAATTGTAAAGTTCTTACCACAGTGCCTGGCAACTAGTAAGCCCTACATGCTGTAGTTTAGTTGTTTCAACTGTGTTCGACTTTCTGTGACTCCATTTGGGGTTTTCTTGGCAGAGATACTAGAATGGTTTGCCATTTCCTTCTCCAGTTCATTTGACAGATGCAGAAACTGAGGCAGACAGGGTTAGGTGGCTTGCCCAGGGTCACACAGCTAGTAAGTGTTGGAGGGCAGATTTGAACTCAGGAAGATGAGTCTTTCTGACACTAGGCCTGGCGTACCATTCACTGAGCCACCCAGCTGCCCCAAGCACTATATAAATGTTAGCGATTATTATTACCTCTGGAATGAAAGGTGATAGACTACTACGCAACACAAAACACCCATTTTTTGGACATGGTCAATATGGGAATTTGTTTTTCTTGACTGTTTATTACAAGTGCTTTATTTTTCTTTTCCCTAGGGATTGGGGTCAAGGTATTTTTAAAAAATCATTTAAAAAATAGTAACTTCTCTGAGGGAGGTGTGTGGAACAAGAAGAGCTGGACTCTTGAGGGCCAAGTCTTGGAGGAACCACACACAGCAGAGGTGCTTGAGGGAGAAGAGCCTCCCACCTCACATCGGTCCTATACTTCAAAGTCTGCAAACGGATGCATGTTTTCTCACCCAGGTTCATGTCCAACCAGTAATGCAGGGGCTCTCCTTTTCCCCATTTTACATATGAGGAAACTGAAGCATGAAGAGGTTGGCTGATTCATTCAGCTAAGTGTCTGCGGGGGATGTGAATCTTCTTGATAGTCCTTCGCTCTATCAACCACCAAAATGATAACAGAGCTCCTGAAACCAAAGGAGGTCCTAGAAAAAGGGCATGAATGACGTCAAAAACCTAAAAAAAAATCAAGGAATATGGCACCTGAGAAAAGGATCTTCCATTTGGCTGGGCTCATGTCACTGGTGACCTTACAGAAAAAAGTATTATTGGTGTGTGGGGCCAGGAATAAGATCCCAAGAGAATCGAGGAATTAGGCAGAGAAGAAACTTCAGCAGCAATTAACAACCATCTACAATTTTACCGTCCTTAAGCAATACCAGGACTGTTAACTCAGTGAGTAGTCCAGGGCTTGTTGGGGTGGGATTGGATAGAGCACTGGGCCTTCGGTCAAAAAGACCCCAGTGAAAATGTGGCCACAGACACTCAATGGCTGTATGATCCTAGGCAAGTTGCTTAGTCTCTGTCTCAAGTTTCCTTATCTGTAAAATTTGGGCAATAACAGCACATATCAGGGTGGTTGTGATGATCAAATTTATAAATTTGCAAAGTGTTTTGCATACCTTAAAGCACTACATAAACACTATTCTTTTTCTTTTTTTGCTTTCTGGTGAGGCAATCGGGGTTAAGTGACTTGCCCAGGGTCACACAGCTAGTGTCAAGTGTCTGAGGTCACATTTGAACTCAGGTCCTCCTGACTCCAAGGCCGGAGCTCTATCCACTGCGCCACCTAGCTGCCCCTAAACACTACCTATTCTTATTCTGGAGATGAACTGTTTTCATGTTCTCTGAGTTAGGATCTATACCTCATTTTCTTCTTACTATGCAGGCAATCAGCACTTCTAAAGTAAGCAAAAGCAATCTATTAGGTGTCAGAGATGTTTGTAAGCAGTAAGACTGCCATGGGGGATGGGGGCGTTAGCTTGTGAGGCAGACCCAGGTAGAAGACAGAAAAACGTGGAGCCAAGTACTTAGTCAACTAATACAACACTCTCTGCCTAGGGTCTTCCTCTACCTTTAACTGACTCATAGGACAGAACTCTGTTGCTTTTGATTTCTTGTGCTACCATCCCTGTCTGACCTGTTCACTGTGTGCTTTCCCCTAGATCCTGATCTCTTTGTTTTGGCTCCCAGCCTGATTACATGAACCCTTCCTTGACAATTTAATTTGGCCTTCTTCATTAGGCTGTATCCTGACTCCAAGCAATCATGAAAGTCACCTAATAGGAACTAAAACAAATCAACAAACACTCCTGGCGTACATACTATGTGGAAGGTACCAGGGCAGAGAGAAGCAGTAAGCTAAGACCAGACAGAAAAACAGTTTCTTTCCTCCAGGTGCTTATGGTCTAGCTTAGACGATAAAATATATAGAAGTAAAAAGTTAACAAGAAATGTAAAAAATACGAGAAATTCCTCCTGGTGGTATATGATTGACTGCCAAACAAAAATGAGTGATACAAATTCAGAGGAGGCTACAATTCAGAGGGGTTGCAGGAGTTTGAGATTTCATGGATGATCACATGAATAGGGTTTTGATTAATGGATATGGGAGGGAAAGATCATCCAGGCAGATGGAAAAACCAGAGCACAGAGGTGAGAAAGCTCAAAGAATGTTTACAGGACACAGGAAGTAGCATGATTTGGCTGAAAGAATATCGAATATGGAGTCAGAAAACCCAAGTTTGAATCTTGGCTATGCTACCACTTTTATGGGAGAAATTGTTTCCTGTCATGACTAGAGACTGAGCACAGAAAAAGGATTAAAAAAGCTGCTTTCCTTTGAGAGACTATGAGAGACAGAAAGACAGTCGCAAGATAACCTCTGTCCTGATAACTTGGTCATTCTTTAAACAGATTTTGACTGCCATTCTGAGGGCTGAATTTTTGGACTATCCTTAGTGGAGAAGTCCTCACTTGCTATTGAGAGTTAGAGGTGACTCTGCCTCTGGCCTTTCTCACTAACATATTATTAAAATATTATCTTTTATACTTTTAATATATTGCCAGTAGTATCAATGTTTATTTAAGTCTGTTAGGTGAGATGGTTTGATAAAGATGAGTTAAAATTTATGGGAAAGAGTTTCTCTGGTTTATTTAATATTAGTAAGCTAGGGTGGGGCTTTACAGTGAATTAATGAAATGAGATTATTTCTGTTAACTTATGAAGAAATATCAGAACATACTCCTTGACTGCCTTAGAATCCAGCAAGAGAATAAGATAATGAGTCAAGTAGCAGCTGAAGAGTGGAGGTCTTGTGCAGTTATTAGCTAGTGTAGTATGTGCCATACAACCCACCTGACACCCACAGATGCTAAAAGACAACCTTAAAACCTGTGACCTTGGGCAAATCATTTGACCTCTCTCAAATGATTCATTTGAGGAAGCCTCAGCTTCCTCAACTGTAAACCATGGGTCATATTTCTAATATGTCCTTTCCAACTCTTGATCCCATGACACTATAGATTCTGAGAGCAAGTTTATAGAAGAGAATATCCCAAAATATGGCTGGATATGCCTCACTAACCCCAATCCCCTACCCTGGGGCTCTTCTCTGCCAATTTGGTGAGTACCTTTGTCTGGAGAGAAAATGGAGCATTACACCAAACACATACAATCAACTCTTCGTCATGGATTTTGTAGATAAACTGCAAATAACCCCAGACTATTCTATCTCCCCGTGACACTGATTAAGGTAAGCACAAAGAATGAAAACTTGTTTTACTATTAAACTGAACCAGACATCACAGAAAGTAATGATCTGGGTCTCCAAATCATGCAATGTATTTATGCAAACTATGAGTCTAGGCACTAGAAGAGATACAAAGATAATTAAGATGTGGTCCTTTCGCTCCATGGAGCTTACTACTGAGAGAAGGCAACATAGGGTAGCCATACTATGAAGATCAAGGAACTGGATTTAGTCCATTGAAGGCCTTCAAAGGGCTGAACCATGGAAAAGGAATTAAGACTTGTTCGTTTGGTCCCAGAAAACAGAAAACTAGAAGCAACAGGTAAAAGTTGCAAAGAGACAAATTAGCATTGATAGAAGGAAAAACTTCCTTTTAGGGCTATCCAAAAGTGGAATGGACTGCCTCCAGGGATGATAGATTCCCTCTTATTGGAGAGCATTCAAATACAGTTTGAAAGACCACTTTTTTTTGGTATTGTGTAAAGAAGATCTTTTTCGGAAATGGGTTCAACTATATCCACTGAAGTTTCCTTCAATTCTGAAATTCTCTGATTCTGTGCCAGTATTTCTTCTGGTTACCTACAAGGACCCTAGTGCAATGGAGTTTGAATCTGGAAAAGGAAACTTGGTTAGGATCAGGTAAAGATTACATTTTTTCTCAAAAACACACCAAAAACTCCAAATGTGTATCTCCCAGAGCTACATGTTGTTTCTCATCTACTTATGCAAAATGTACCTTGTGCATTCAGGGACATTACTTTAAACTTGAGATGTCCAATCAAACATTCCAGGGAAGGATTCCTTCACATTTTAAGTGGAAAATCCAATCTTCCTACTCCTATGAGGCCCTCTGCAATTGAGAGGCTATATGACAGAGAAGGTTAAGGTACTTGAGAGAGGGACTATTTCATTTCTGTCTTTATATCCTACTACGTGGCACATTTAGCTGCTAAGTAAATGGATGTTGATTGGTTGAAGGTATTCCAAGAAATTAGCTGACCAAGGGATCACTAGAAAACAAAAGAGGAAAAAACTTTGCTGAAACAGGTCCCTCCCACCATAAACATTCATATGATAAACCATATGGTAGTGTATTTTTATTTCTCTACCTTAGAAACCATTCTAAGCATATAAAAGGAAATTCACTTATAGCATCTACAATCAGTGAGCAAAATCTTCTTAAGAAATATTTCAGAACTGGGACAGGATTAGAAGAGCACCAAGTATGCAGATCATAAGCCCACACTTAATAGTCTATGATGTAAGTAGTCATCACCATCACAGCTGACAGTTTATATAGCACTACAAGGTCTGTAAAGGGCTCTATCCTACATTTTCTCCTTGGCAACATTATCTCCATTAAGGCAACACTGTGAGGTAGGGACTAGTCATCATAATTGTTTTAAGAATGAGGAAATTTAGTCACAGAAAGGTAAATCTATTTGCCTGTGGTCACATAGCTAGCATATGTCAAAGACTGGATTTGAACCCAAATCTCTTCTAACTCCAGGATGAGCACTCTCTTCACTACACTCCAACAAAAACTCCTATGGTAAGGAGAGAGTGATGAAGGTACACCAAATAGATCCCTTGGATTTGAAAAACTGCTGCCAGTGTTGAAAGGCCTATATTATACTCCCAGCAGGCACTGAACATCCAGTAAAGAATATGTAAATGTTTTTCTTGTTTTTTGCGTTTTCTTTTGCAATAGGGCTAATATGTAAATGTTTTATATGACTTCATAATTGATATACTATTTGCTATCTCAAGGGACAGGGGAAGGGCAGGAGGGAGAGAATTTGGAATTCAAAATTTCAAAAAAAGAATGTTAATTTTTAAAAATAAATGTAATTAGAAAATACTTAACAAAATATATTATTTTTTTAAAAAAAGGAAAAAAGCATGACTAGTAAGACTTGCAAAGCAGCTAGATGGCATAGTGGATAGAGCACCAGCCCTGGAGTCAGGAGGACCTGGGTTCAAATCCAGCCTTAGACACGTGATACTAGCTATGTGACCCTGGGCAAGTCACTTAACCCCGACAGCCTCACAAAAATAAAAAAAAGACTTGCTAGATCCATGGCTGGCCGATTTTAACACCTTTGTCTTTAAAATGCACATAACTGAAATTCAAAAGGAAGGACAGAGGGCAGGACAGTTTTGAAAGTAATGTGTAGAATTGTATATTTAAAAAATGTGGTATGAACCATGAGATTCATGGTTTCATATAAAATCCTCTTGTCTCTGCCATGTATGTGTGGAAAGACTCTTTTTTTGGCATATTTTAAGTTCAGAATTTTTAAAAAAGAAAATGAAGAGCTGGTCCAAAAAGGAAGTGAAGGCAAAGACAAACTTAGTAAACTCACTTGATTTGGCTATCAATTTAGAAGGAATGGAGAAGGGTTGGGATTTACTTACCTTCGTCAGTACAGGGATCCTATTTTCCTTCTGCCATCCTCTTGCCACAAATATCATGGAATGGGGGAATGGTGAGGGCATGGAAAAATCTCTGTGAAATTGTGCTGTTATACAGTCGTATAACTGGTGAATCTTCTGAAAAACTGTAGGACAATGGTTAGTGTGAATAGGACTGAATCTGACCCAGCAGCGACAGAATGAAACTCTTAAGTCCAGTGGCTTTAGGCCCTCAGCCACACCTGGGCAGCAGTCATTGCACACACACAGGTGCCTTATTCAAAGAAAACACACCATCATCCTTCTCATTTTCAGTTTCTTTTCAAAACTTTTAGGGTTTTAGAGTAGTCTTAAGTTATTATTAATCTAGACCAAAATAACAAAAGAAACAACGTTGATGTTATTTTATAAATCAGACCATGAAAGAGGATTAAGCTTCATCATTTGTAATTATTATAGATTTTTCTGGTATTATTTGTATCAAGACATATCTTTGATTTATATAACTGTCTAGAGTCAATAAAATTTTAAGTCCTGGACAGTTAGTGGCTGTGGGATCTTAGGTTAAAGTCAATTTATTTATCTGGGCCTTAGCTTCCATAGCTATAAAAATGAAGAAATTTAGATGAATATAGGGCTAAATAATCTCCTTTCCAGTTCTAACATTCCACGAATCTAATTAGGAAAGTTTAATAGCCCATACTAATTAAAATGTATAAAGAACCATAAGACCAGGGACTCAAAGAACAAGTATATAGTCAAGTAAGAATTTAATTCAATGAAAAATACAAACTCTGGCACTCTGGGCTCCCTGAAATTGGCAGCATTATGTCTAACAGCATGTTGGCCCCCATTCAGGGTAGAAAAATATAAGTTCATCACTGAACTTGTGTAAATAATAATGATAGCTGGGTAAAAAAAAAACCTAATTCCTATCACAGACTGAAAGAAGCCTTGAGTTCCACTCTAGGATTGCCTGTGTTAAGAACTAGCTTTGTGACATTAGGTGGTGGTGGTGGGGGTGTTTATTTTTCTATTCCTTTTCCATCTGTCAAATGAAATAATACCTGTGCTACAACCTCACAGATTTCTCATGGGAATAGTTATGACTATTAAAATGCTATGTAATTTTAATTCTCACTTCTCAATTTTGTGCCACTTTGCTTCCTCTTTTGAAGAAAGGATTGTTTTAGTAGAAAATTCTTTTCTACATCTCCTGTCATTTCGAGAAAAAACTGGATTCTGGGGAACAAACACAATCTATCTATTGTATTCTTCTGTGCAACTGTCTAAAACATAACAGTAAAGAGGAAAAGGGAATAGGTTTGATTCCTACACCAGTCAGTTCACTTAGTCAAGTTCCAATTAAACAATCAACGTGCAAAAGTGTCTGATGAAAAGACAGAAAACTGAGTGATACTCAATGGTTAGATGAGTATAAATCTATCCTCACTACTTGAAATAAGGTACATATTCTAGCAATGGTAGATCAATAATGCAGTATGTAATAAAAAAAATGATCTGTGAAGGTAGTACTCAATTTTTACACTGCAGTGTCTAGTTAAGTGCAATTTCACCATTTAGTAACATTCCACACAAAGCTATTGTCAAGAATCCTGCTAAGTCCTAATTCAGTGGAAAAAAATGACTGCATTCTATACAGTTATCTTTTTGCTTCATTAATCTAATTAGCCACAACTTTTGCACATTTATCATAAATTTTATGTTTTAGGATGCTTTTAATTGGTTACATCATGAAAAATACTGCTAGGAAATTATTCATAAAACTGTATTCTGTATTTTTTTATTTTTCAAACAGCCAGTGTCCACATTTAAAATGCATAATTTGCAAATATAAATTATCAGACTAATAATTCAATTAAAAATAAAGCAAAACACAACTTCCCTTAGTATCACAATACAGAAAATGGTATTATAAAACCCAAATGGCTAAGTTAACCATATGAAAACAATAATGCCAGAAGCTGTGAAACCCATTAAGCCACTTAATGAATAAATCAGTTCAAAGAATACATGTCCATGTTCCATGACTATGCATGAAGCAAGCTTCCACTGTATAGTAAAGGCTCAACAATTCATTTGTTCATGGCATAATGTTGGTCAAGCAAAGATCTTCATTTTTACAATAACAAGTCAAATGAATTGGAATAGAAACTATACCTCCAAATTGTTCAAAAACAATTCTGTTTGGAGGGGAAAACATGATCTTTAAAAACAGATCTATCTGTCATCAAATTTCAGTTTTCCAAGTGTACTAACTATAGAAATATTTTGTTTGTCCCCAATAAAACATCACACATTCTTATTTTTCAAATATGTTTCAATTTGATAAATTTCATTGCAAAGCAATTTTCACCTGAGTGGATTATGAATTCAATGCTCCTAGGCAGTACTGAAAGAAAAGGCTTGCTTTATATCTGAAACCTAAAATATGTTTGTGTTAAATCTTTTGTTGAATTCCTGGCAGGTTGTGGGGCAACTTGCCATCACACTCCCAGCATACACACTACTCTACCCTCATTCCCCTAGAACTCTCAAAAAATTTCATGAAGTTTCAAGCAATTATGAGCCCACTCTATCATTTCGGTCATAAACGAACCCAATTCATTCAGTTTTATACAAAATCATCTATATTATGTACATTCTTAATTACCAATGGGAAATCAAATTTTACAATGATAATGAAAGGGTAAGAAAATGGCATAAGTAAAGTAATACTGTATATCCACTGAAATAACCTATTACCCTACCAGTTTTCATGATAGGGCTTCTTTTATTAGCTGAAATACAAAGAAGGCATATGGATCTCAGGAAAATAACACTATATATCAGAAAATTCACTGTATTTTACTATCTATTTACCAAGGGTTTCCATCACACACAATTTATTCTGTACAATTTTTTATAAACTAATTTCTTCCTTTTCAAAATCATCAGGTTTCCAGATTAAATTCAGCACTACACAGTATGCCCTTGAAATAAAATGAGGTTACCTGCTTTATTTGGATACCAAGTTCCCTTCCAGACAGCATTAAAATAAAGACAAGTAAGACTACACAGATAAAATCCAGTATAATTCAAATCCAACAATGAAAAAGTTCCCCCGTATTGTTGCAAAATTCTTTCTACTGAAATGCTCTGCCACAATAATAAAAAGCATACATTACATATAAAAGATACCAGTGTACTAAAAGTGACAGAAGTGGACTAGCAAATCCTTCAAAGCACATATTATATAAATGACTAGCATTTAAAAACATTTCTCCTATAAAACGTAGGTCATATACATTTATAAACTGGTGGTTTTATTTCTAAAGCAGTGACATCTGTGTTCAAATAGTTATGCTGCTCTGTACAGTATATCTACTCAATTCAAGCTATGATAGGTTTGTCTTTCTGTATTTAAGTTGAGTAAGTTCACCTCATCAGCTGAGAACTCAAACTTGAAAAATAAGTATCTAAAAATCAATGTACAAATTTTAGATTTTTGTAACCATTTATGAAACATCAAGAGACCTACTCTTTTTATAATGGGGCTTAAGTCACCTCAGAACCTATGGACTTGAATCTAAAATGAAAAACAAAAATAAACAAACAAAAACACCTCCCAAAGCAAATCACAAGAATAGGTAGGAAGCAGTACAGAAGCAGAAAGATATACCCCTTCCTTCACTGTGATGGCTACTAAGTTTTGCGATCTTCCTCCATCTTGCAGAAGAGTGGTAAGGCCATTCAATGCTTACTGAAAGTGAGTACAGATGAAGTCAGATTTAAGCCTGTCTCCTCTGCGACTGAAATTATGCTGTGTAAACAATGTTATGCTCCAACAGGAGGACAATGGAATTTATTTATTAAAAACTGATTAAAGATTAGTCATCATTAACTGAAATAAGAATAATTATGAACTCCAAAAACAGTTTTTAGAACTATTCTGATGCTACTTGTAAAGTTAGCACTGCTATGGATTATTGCTTACATACAGTACAACATCATATGCCTTCTAACATAAAGCAGTACTGTGATTTGTTTGTACATATTTACAGATTTTTAAAAACAAGCTGTAAAAACATTACATACTTTCAGACAATACAAATTAGCACATTGGTACTCACTTTAAACAAATGGAATGCATAACATTAATAAACATCATAAAGGAAGACTCACATAAAAGTCCTTGATTGTCAAGACACATTTATATATAAACTCTAACTGTGCAGAATTAAAGATTCAATCATAGGTACATCCTTAATTGATAAACCATATTTACAGCATGGTATTGCATAAAAAAATAAAATAACGTTTATAGGGTTTTACCTTTCCATCCACTGGATTACAGAAAGCAACAAACACAACTAAGAAATGTTTGTCTGCTTCAGTTTCTTTCCTACCAAAAGTTAAGTGAAAAAGGGAAACATAAGGTTTTTATTTGCAGTGTATAGCAAAAGAAACAGGAAAATTCTTTCCCTGAAATAAATCAAATTGAAACTGAAAAAGTTTAAATTAAATTGGAGATCTCAAAAACATTTTTCATTGACTGTAATGGTGCTTCCTCAGGAAATGCTCTGCGAAAAGGCGAATTCTAGCTAAATGCCTAAGAAACGTGGACTATAGTAACATGAACTGTTAGAGTTGCCCGGCTTCTAGTGAACAGCCCTTTTAAAACCCAAATGAAGAAAATAAGAAGTTTTATTAGGCCAATCTAACATTTCAGAAGTTCTCTCCTCTAGTCTAACGAAAATAAAAGTATCCCTAGAACAAGGTGCTTTCTGCCTCTCAAATAGTTAGATCTTCCTGCCTCCTGAGAATCCTTGGCAAATACTCAAGAGTATTATTTCTAGCAGTAATGTGTTAATATACCCAGTAGACATTTTGCATATAGATACCCGAAGATTCATAACAGTCACTCAAATACTCCAAAACCAAACCGAATGTCTGTGTGTTGTGGAGAATTTTAGGCAAAATTAACTCATTATAAGCTATTTAACAGTTACTGTTTTGTCTAAGGTGAATGCTGACCTGATTCTCATCCTCAAAGGTATAGTGCTAGAATGTAGCAGAAGTGCAAAAGTATATCTCAGGGCTAATCAAACAAAAGCATAAACATATAGGGGCATGTTTGTATACACAATTTTTCTACAGGGAAGGCTGAAAGGAAACAGGAGCTTCACAAGACAATCCCAAACCCCTGACATTCTAGCCCAGGGTACGGCATGAAGCTTCCATTCTACCTATGCACTGATATTTGCCAAATAATTTTGTGAACAAAAGGGACAAAACCCAAAGAACAGATATAATTATGGTGACAATACAAGGTAACTTTTGACTTGGGCTCCATACTTAAACTAAGACAGCAAAAGACTAAATACTTAAAGGATTAGTCAACAATTTATAGTATAACCTCTTAGGGAAAGCCTGTATCTGGATTTAAAGAACTATGGCTATTTTTAAAACAGGAATGCAACAACTTAAGTTTTACTTGCATAATATACTTATCTATCAAAGGCCTCCTCTTAGCTTACTATAATTGCTCAGTGGTTGTTGAGTTATATTCATAGAAGTATTCTGGTAAAAGCCATGATGTTAAAAAAAAAAAATACCCCCCTCCCCAAACTAATGCTGTACCTTAGTATTAAACCAGGCATTCAGCTGAAGAAAAATTTCAGTCCAGATGAAAAAAATTCTGACCAAGGCTACAAATCCCTAACCTTATTAAAAAGTGCTGTGGAATATTTAATGTCCATCCAGAATGGACATAGCCCCAAGTTTTTAAGATCTCATCTAAAAGAAGCCTTCTTACAACCATGTGACACTTAACACACCCAGTTTAAGATGATGAATGGCTGAGTCAATAACGGCAGGACTGAATCTCTGCTTCTAAAGAGTCTACCTCTTTCCAAAATTTGGCAGGGAAAAAAAACTGCCAAATGGAAATATAGAAAATTTCAAAGTTACAGAGTAATGAAGAAAGTATGGAGGAAATCACATGAAAAATAGTTGGCAGAATCCTTTGAACTGATGGTCCTTATTTTAAGATACCAATATGTTTAAACACAAATATGAAATGTAGTAAATGCAAATATTGCTTGCTCCCTTTCCGCATGAGAATAGCTAAGAGCTAACCAAAAAAAAGTTAAATCATTTATGTGGGAAACAGTATGTCAAGGTGCACAAATTTGTAGGGCCACTAAAGTTTAGGTTGGGAAAGCCATGTTATAAAGAAGTGTCAGCTTCCAAGGTTACTACTGGTACTTATACTGGTGTGTACATTAGTTCGACAAAGATGGAGAATTTTAGCAAGCAAACCAAAAAGTTGGAGGAAAAAAGTTTGGAAGGGGACGCCAGAATTAAATAATCACTGAAGTTATACAATGCAAAAAATTAAAAACTACCCAACATGTTACTCAAATCATGCCTTTTCAGAAAAAAAAAAAGATTCATGGTATGAGGATAAAGTCTGTAGTTTATTTATGTTTAGAAATGCAACAAAATGCTTCCGATACTCAACTAGGCTGAAAATGAAATTGTAGTTACTAGGGTTAGTAAACACTTTTGGTTTGTAAAACTATAATGAACAGTGTTCATCAAGAAGTTGTTGAAGGTAAAATATGCAATTAAAATGCCCAGTTCTTTATTTTCTCTGTATACTGTTTAATTATCTGATCTACCAAGAATCTAGAAAGGGAAAAATTAAACCAGTTTTTTACAAATCCGGAGACATCCCAATTTCCTTTTATTGCCAAAAATTAAAACTGTCATTTATGAGATGATTAAGACACAACCATATCAAACCTAAAAATCTAAAATTTTTACTTTGAGAAATCAAAAATATCAAATAGATTCTAAGTGCTCTATGTTAAGTGAAAGTGTATATGTAAAGTAAAATACAATTAAGCTTCAAAACTTGGAATATACAGTCTGTGAAAGCATTATGTTCTTGGGAATGTAATCTACAGAATACTTTGACTAAAACCTCAAAACCTTGATACCTGCACATGAAAAAAAAATCATAAAAAATATCTAGGTACAACTGTACAAAGAAACTGACACCAATATGCATACTTCAGTCTGGAAGTAAATGCTTCAGCAGTTGTGTATTTTGGTAAATGTGTTGAAAGTATGCATATTTTTAAGTAATTAGGCTTTTAAATAGTGGAGTCTTAGACTATCAGATTTTTATTACTATTTCCCCCTCAGAAAACACAGCTCAATATAATGCAAAATGAAAATCAAGGGTATATGGCATATTGTTCTTTTTTTTTTTTTTTCAAAGTTGGAAGATTTCTTTTTTCCTATAGAATACATTAATTTTAAGCCATAATCTCTTGACATTTAAACTTTTAAGTTCACTCTGTCTGCAAAGTATATTAAGATTCCCTGCTGAAGTGCAATGTCTATGCTGAAAAACTTATAAACAGTATGCGTAAATTTCACACAATTACTCATTTCCCAAGAATGTACAATGATATCAGGAAACAATTGTGCGAAAGTCTTATTTTTGTTGCTGTTGTTTTGTTTTCTTTTTTAAACTTGGTGTAGGTAGAATAGCAAGTTTCTGGTCTAAAATAAGTAATACATTGCTTCTATAAAGGTGGCAACATGTAAGGCAGTTCAATGAATGATGACTAACCAAAAAGAAAAAAAAATTCAGTTATTGGATTATCTTGCTATTCATATCAGCTTACTTTTGTTATAACACATTGCTCTTAAGTCTGTACAGCACTCCATCTTTTACAGAGCAAACCCACTCTTGATTAATCTGTTCTAAAGTGCCAATATTATTTACATTTTTTTAATTAGCCAAAAGTCTGGCCAGTTGTGGCATCAGGTGAAGATGTCATCCCAGCTCTATTATCATTTACATTCACCAAAGGAAATTCTGGGAATTCAGCACTTGTCCCTGGTCCCCGTAGGTTCACTTGTCCATTGGCAGTGCTAAATTGGGAAGCCATTCCAGCTCTTGTTCCATGGTATTGAGGTCGGAAGGGCTGTTCAAAGGAGCTCATTTGGTAAGCTTGGTGGACAGGCTGTGCCTCAGCCTTCTTCTGAGAAGTCACTTGATCCAAAAAGTCTTGTGTTGATGTAGCAGAAGCATGGTTTGCCTCATCACCTGAAAAGGGAAATGAATGCTGGGAATCACCAACTATTAGTCCAAAGTGAGACTTGTCTGGAGTTGTTCTTAGTGGAGAATTCATTCCTGATCGAAAGCTATTGATGGGCATGGCTGCGTAGACTTGCTTGTCTATGGAAGAAAATGCTGGCTGACTTGCAAGGGTCTGGTTATCAGTCACAAAGTTAAGGCTCGGGTTGTTCAAATAGGCATCGTTTTGGCTAGTTCTGTCCAAAGCCTGCTGCAGAAATTTTGAATATTCCTGCAACATACTGGCTTTATCTGATGAGGATGCTTGGGAGCTTGTTCCAACGCTCTCTGGCTGGGTGACCTCAGGTACTTCTGAAGAATTAATCGATATGCTAGATGTCACCTCAGTGTCGGCCACATTGAATGATATCTCATGCTGTCCATTAGCTTTGTGGGAATAATGGTCTAACAAAGTCTGCAGTACCTCATCTGGAATAACATTTTTGTCATGATTACTCTTAATCTCCACATTTAGTGCCTGTGAATCCAATATGGATGCTGTGGTGCTTTCATCAATGACACTTGCCACAGCTGCTTGCGTTACAGACGGTTGAGAGGCTATAGTACCCACATTCAGTGCATACTCTCTACTGTTATTACTACTTGCTTGCAGGTATCTCTTTTTCTTCAAAAACTGCATTGCATCATCATAATTAGTGCTACTATGGACAGGTTTGCTGGGCCCCTCTTGTAAGGTATCAACCTGGTCAATGTCAGGATTGCCTTCTGAGTCTAGTAAGGCTTGTTTATCCACAAGGTCAAAGGCATACTTTGAAACTTTGCTATCTTCATATGTGGATAAAGGTGAAATTGTTTGACTTTGCTCTAGTGGCTGTTTTAGACTTCTTTTACTGTTAACTTTTTTGAGAACCAACTTAGGTGGGTGTATTTCTCCTGCAGCAGCATCATCTAAATGTGACCCTCCAACTGAAGAATGGGGCATTTCAACAGCATATTCTGCCACCATATATTCATCTTTTACTTTAGTGCTTGAGGAATAGAGAGGCAAATAATCATTCTTATCTTTTTTCTGGTCACACTTGTCCATCATACTGTCTTTGTCCATTCCAGAAGATTTTTTCTCTGTTTTCTGCCTTTTCTTTTTTGGCAGTGAGCTGTCTTTTGGAGGTGTAGAAAAGCCAGAATCATCCTCAGATGTCAAAAGGCCACCCTTAGTGGTGTTCCTGTTTGGTTTCTTGTCACGGTTTTCATGGCACATACGTTTATGTTTTAATACGCGGTCTGTCCGGGAAAAATACTGTTGAGTTGGGTAGGTAGTGATGATTTTTTTTGAAAGGGAAAAAAGAAGAAAAAAGTCTAAATAAATATAATAGCTTAGGTAAGTATAAGAATATAAGTAATTAACTCCTAAACATTTTATTTTTCCATTGCAGACCCAATTATAAACACCATTCAAATTGTTTTCATGCATGATCAATTACATTTTTTAATTTATTAGTTTAACTATTTAGGAGAGAAAATAATTTCAAACTAGTATCTTACCTGTAAACAGTATTCACACTGGTATGGTTTTTCTCCACTATGTGTTCTCTTATGCCTTTCCATGTGATATTTCTGTATGAATCTCATACCACATTCATCACAGCGAAATGGTTTCTCACCTAATAAATCATGACAAGAAAGTTTAAAACAAAACATGGTCACATAATGGACTCTCCACATCAATCTTTTAAATTCACTAACTTAGGAAGATAATGTTTTCTGTTTTTAAATGGGAAAAAAAAGTCTTTTCTATAAACTTCATTCATATAAATTGGAGTGTAACCAAGGGTTCATGAACTTGTTTTAAAAAACATTTTGATAATCACATTTCTAAGTAAGTGGTTCACTTTGCAATCCTATGCATTTTGTTTCATATGCTTAAAAACTTTATTCTGAGAGGGATTTTATAGGCTTCATTAGATGGCCAAAATGGTCCATGACACAAAAAAAGGTTAAGAACCTTTAATAAATGCAGTCTCACTCTGTTTTACAAGAAATTAGAAGACTGACATACATCTTTGCCAACTACAGTTGGAAAGACAAAATTGGAAGTATGCCACATTTAGTTTCCTTGACTTACTGATTACAAATGTGCATGTACATGCATACTTTCTTCGTAAACCACACTAGTGACTGCTAGTATAACAAATTTCTTTTTGAAAACACTGAAGGGATAAACTAATTTGACCTGCCAACAATTATATTTTTAATTAAGACTTTAAAAATATGAATTTCTTAAAATGTTTCTAATATTCCTTATTTTCAGTTTTGCTTCTCAATCTGAAAGTGAAAAGCCAGAATGTTTTTAATCCATTGATTAAAACGAGCTTTGGAGAAAAAGCTTAAATTCCAGATTACATTTCGCTAAGACATATCTATAGGGGCAGCTAGGCGGCGCATGGATAGAGCACTGGCCCTGAATTCAGGAGGACCTGAGTTCAAATCTGGCCTCAGACACATAATACTTACTAGCTGTGTGACCCTGGGCAAGTCACTTAACCCCAATGCCTAGCCAAAAACCAAAACAAAACAAGACATATCTATAATAAATTTTCCTTTCAATGCCTCAAACTAGTGCCTTCCTTGTATTTAACTGAAAATACTTAGAAACTGAAAATACTTGGTTAGAAAATGAACTTTGGTTTCCTAAGGATTCATCTGCTACAAGATTGTTAAGGAGGTTAATTTTTACTTTTAAGTGCACAACCTAAATAAAAAACAGAGTATGACAATAGCAGTTAACTCCCACACTCATGTCACGGAACTTAATTCTATTTTATTCAATAAACACACTATTTACTAAACAAACTGTTCTCATCATAGCACTGTCAAGCCTTTGTCACAGGAAAAAAAATGTCTAAAACTCAGTCCTTGACTTAAAAAAGCTCAAAATATGGTGGGAGAGGCTAGAAAATACACAAAAGAACAAATGGTAGCACTAGCTGACATTTATATGGCACTTTAAGTTTTGTTCTATATGTTATTATTCCACTTGATCCTTATAATAGCCCTCTGAAATAGAAGTGACCTGCTCATGGTCATATAATTAGTAAGTGTCAGAGGGTAAATTTGAGGCCAAGCCTTTATTTATTCCAAATCTAAAACTCCTGCCAATTAAATTAATTATACTTCCTCTTTAATAATAATAATGGCAGTAAATGCCAAACAAATGTTAAAGAAGTGCAATGAGAGAAATTACTACAGGCTGGTTAGGAAATTACTACAGGATGGTTAGGAAATCCTTCACAGAGTCAGTCAGTCAGTCAATAAACATTAATTAAGCATCTACTATGTGCTGGGTACTGTTCTAAGCGCTAAAGATACAAAGAAAGGTAAAAGGCAGTCCCTGCCCTTGAAGAGTCAAAACTCTATTGGGGGAGACAACAAGCAAATGAATATGTACAAACAAGCTATATATGGGTAAATAGGAAATAATCAATAGAAGAAGGTATTGGAATTAAGAGGGACTGAGGAAGGTTTTCTGTAGAAAGTGTAATTTTAGCTGGGACCTGAAGGAAGCCAGGAAAGCCAGGCGATGGAGAAGAGGAGGGAATGCATTCCAAGCATAAGAGACAGCCAGTGAAAATGCCTAGAGTAAGGAAACAGAGTATCGTGTTCTTCTGACAAATAAGCAGAATGGTCTTGAAAAAGGAGAAGGGGAAGGAATGTACTAGGTATATTCACAGGGCAGTAAATAGATCAGTTTTATTGGGATGATTCATGGAATGTGAATAAGATGGTAGGAAATGAATTTTTGAAGGTTGGTTGAATTCAGATTGTGGAAATCTTTGAACACCAAAATAAGGAGTTTATTAGACTTCATCTCATACAATGGGTCATGCGTATTACACAGTTACAGAATCTTAAAGCGATGGAAGAGATCTTAAAAGTTACCTTATTTGACTCTTGTTCAAAATACTTAACTCAACATTATCACAGAATCACTGATTCATCTTCCCCTCAACATTGGCTCATTAGTTGAAATTACCTTATTTCTAATGAATGGGAGAGAATTAGCCTGGTAAATATGTTTAGGATGGACTGTAGGCTACTTGGGAGGCAACTGTAAAAATCTAGGTGGCAGGAAACAGATCCTTGGACTACGACAGTGGGAGTAGTGAAGTAGAATGATACCAGAGAACGAGGGGACATTGAGACAGCAAAGAGAGAAACAAGTAGGAAAAGCTGTAGAGTACAAGTTAGCATTGAAAATAATATTTCTTCCTATTCAACTGCAAGGATGATTGACTATGCTGCTTTAATAAGACTACTGAGGCTATTAAAGCAGCAAAGTCAACCAACAAGCATTTATTAAATTCCTATCGTAAGCTAGGAACTTTGGAAACAAAGATAAAAACAAAATAGTCCCTGCACTGAAGGATCTTACATTTGCTATATAGTCATCTATTTAAAGTGAAACAAAGGTTATTCTAGGACAATTTCCTAGAACTTTTTGGCTATGTCCTTTAAATGGAAAAAGTTTTGTGAACCCTCCCAACAGAAGTCAATATTAGTGAGTAGTAACCCACAGGAGGTTATTGTGATTTTGATAATGCTTTAAAATTAATTTCTATAGTTTATTCATCACAACAGCATCTACCTACATTTATTTATTTATTTATTTTTTTAGGCAATTGGGCTTAAGTGACTTGCCCAGGGTCACACAGCTAGTAAGTGTCAAGTGTTTGGTCTGAGGCCGGATTTGAACTCAGGTCCTCCTGAGTTCAGGGCCGGTGCTCTATACACTGTGCCACCTAGCTGCCCCTACCTACATTTAAAAAACAATATATTACATATTCTATCTACAGAAGATATTTTTGCTTATGGATTCAGGAACCCTTTTTGCAAAAGTTCACAGCTCTCCAGAGGTCCAAAGCCCACAACATGGGAGTAACTGCCCTAAGGAGTTAATAAGAAATGGAAAAAAATAATTAAATATACATATTTTGGGGGTAGTGGTCATCAACTATTTTGACTATTTCCACAATGGTGTTTCTTTTCATTTGCAGGGGCACTCAAGAATTGGCTTTATGACATTATAACGAGAAACAACACTAAGAACTGACAATGCCCTCCTACTTTTACTGCTGAACTGCCTCCACTACCTCACTACCCATTACCTTTAATCACCTGAGAGTTTTGGCTTCTGAATCCATCATTAAATGCTTTTTCAAAGGTTGCGAGTGATCTCCTAATTGAGAAATGCAATGGCCTTTTCTTGGCTTTCAACACTGAGAAACACCTCCTTCTGCAGACTTTTTGCTCCCTTGGCTCATGACACTGCTATGTCCCAGTTCTTGTATTATCTCACTCATTTTCTGTCCTTGGTTCCCCATTCTCTTCTCTCAGTTTAACTCTCAAAGCTCTGCTCTTGGCTGTTACTTCTCTCTAAAATTCTTCCTTGGTGACCTCATTTGATCCTGTGGGTTTGTGTATCATCTATATTGAGATGACTCCCAAACCTATATATTCAAACTTAATCTCTACCTCAAACTCCTAATTTTGTATCACCAATTGCTAGATGAATACTATCTCAAAATCAATATGTTAAAAAAGGGATTTATTATATTCCCCTCTAACATTTTATATTTCTTTTAAGAGCATCATCATTCTTCTAGTCACCTCAAGGCATGAGAATTCTACCTCCACATCTCATGCCTATTTCGTCTCCACTTGTATATCTATCATCTGAGTTCAAGCACTCATCACCTCTGGCTCAGACTATTCTAAATGTTTGTTAGAATACATGTGATTTTCCCACCTCCCACATATCTCCTTTTCCTTCTCCTTCTCCCTCTCTCTGCTCTCAAAATGCTTTGTAATAATTTATCTACATCCTTCATTGAATGCATTCTCCAGGGAGAAGGGGCTGTCTTGCACATTCATTGAACTGGAACTAAACTGAAATTTAGCTGACTTGCCAACCAACCACCTGATTTTACAGATGAGAAGACTAAAGCATAGAAAAGGGAAGTTACTTATAAAGGGTTCTTCACTTATTTGAATCTCTTTAGCAGACTGGTAAAACCAATGGATCTCCTCAAAATAATGTTCTTAAATTCATAAAACAAAATACACAGGATTATAAAGGAAATCAATGATATTAAAATATAGTTATCCAAATTTTTTTTTTTAAAAAACCCAAGCTCACAGACCTCAAGTTAAGAATACCTGCTCTAAAAGGTTCCTTTTGCCCCTTACTAATAACCCCTGCTTCTTTCTTGTCTCCTCTAATACTAGCCCTCCCTCCCAATGATGTCCCCACTGTGGAGTTCACAAATGCAGGCCAAGATTAACCCATCCTTATTTAGTATACACACTGGTATAACAAATTCACACATACATCTTATAATTCTGCCTAAACAAAATGAGGCTATACCACATGGGCAATGGTGAGGCACTTCTCTACAGATCTGACCAGTTTGATTGTCCCTATATAAAAAGTTTAAGGGGAAAAAAAATCAAGCCCTTACCTCTCTCTAATAGTACAATATTTCATGTAAGAAATTACGAATAGGAGACTATATAAGAATGGATGCAAGGAATAGGGAGAGTAAATCTACTACAAATATAGTAGATAAGAAAAGTACTAACTAGACATAAAATCCTGGATTAATTTGAGAGAAAAGTCTGAGTAGAATACTGAAACAAACGGTAGTTCTAAATTACTTCAGATATTATTAGATATGATAATACTACTATCACAAAAAAAAAGAAAAAACAATCTTGAGAGCTTTGAAAGTGAAATGGACTTTAATGAAATAACTAAGTAAATTGGCAAAAGAAAATTTCTAAAACTTAACTGGTTTACATGCTTTTAGAATCCCATGAAAATAAATCTTTCTCAAAAATAAACACTAGTTACAGAGCTGGCCTCTAAAAAGCCTTAATTCTAAAGATGAAAACTAATCCAGAGATAATCAGAATATCAAAAAGCAATAAGCACTACTACATAGATGTTAGTTAAATACTTCTAATATAATTGTGAACTACAAGACATGACAAAATACAGTTTACCTCCAATTTACATCTAGGTTCCAATAAAAATGAAGAAATTAATTATTCTCAAGTCCAAGCATACAGATATACTAAAATGAAGTGGTAGATGACTGTGATCTCAGTTACCAGAATAAAGGCCACAAAGTGAATCCACTTAAAACAAGTACCAACATTTCACAGTGGAAAACAAGTCGTAATTAACACTTTATCATAAAAAATGAAACAAAAAATTATGAGAAAAATGTATTAATCTTATTTTCAATAAAATTTTGGTTATAATTGCAACTATATGTTAATTCTTAGAATGACCAAAGAATGAAACCAGTCAAAGGGTTAATTTTTTGAGGTATAATTGTTTTGACAAAAGTATGATAGCTTCATGTTGGACTCATCAAGTATTTCAGGACTTTATTCATTTTCCTAAAGGCCTCCCTTATTTCTTTCATATTCAAATCATTCTTTTTTTTTAAGGCCTATAGACAAGGACAATCAGTAAAGAGTAACCACTGTTAAGGTTGAAACAATATTTAAGCGGGGTTTTATTTTATAAGTGGTGAATTAATTTTTATGTTTAATCATAAGCAGGAGTATGGTATGGTCAATATGCTGCCCTTAGAGTAACGAAGATCTGAGTCTGAATTGTGCCTGAAAGATTCATTAGCTATTTGACCTGGACAAATCACATGACAGCTCCATGCCTCAGTTTCCTCATCTGTAAAATTAGGGAGTAGGATTTGATGATCTCCAAGGTCCCTTGTGGCTCCAAATTCGTGATTCTACAATCTTCTAGATAAATCATCAGTAGTCACCAACTGCTCCAGTTCTGCTAGAAATCTTTCTAAGATTTTAAGTTGAAGAACAGTTACTGATCTCCCATGAAAGAGGGAATTTCCTCACTAAGAGTCCCCTGCACTAATGAAATCACAAATCTGAACCAAAACAAAACGCAACCTCATAGGTACAGGGTCTTGAATAATAAATAACAATAGCTAACAAAGACCCTCTATATACCATTTGCTGGTAGTTACTGATGATAGTAGAAGTACTCAAAAGGATCTGTGAACCCATGACTGCCCATCCTGTGAGCCTCTTCTCTTTCCATAAATGTGACAACAGTTATCCAACCTATGTGCTAGAGACCTTATTATTCACTTTCTCTTGACATCAAGAAGTCACTAAAGGAGTATGCACTTTTATCCAACGGTTATCTCTTGTTTTTGCTACATGACTAACTCATCTTCTTTCATTTGTACCTTTCTTTGGTATCTTTAAGGATACCGCTATTCCTTCCTAATTCTTTATTTGTAAAGTATTACAACCTGAATGTGTTCACCACATGTTCTCTACTGCCATTTCAATTCTTTGAGTGCCATAACTCTCAGTCATACAACTCTGGAAGAATTGTAAGCCTTTGTTTCTAAGAAAAGCATGAGGTTATTAAAAGAAACTTTTCAATTTACCAAAAATCTAGCCTGGCTCCATCTCACTGCCCACTTACAGTGTCTATCCTGGATATATTACTCATAGCTCTATGGGCTGCCCCCTCAACTGCATATCATACTCTGGACAAGAGGCATGTATGTATGTATGTGTATACACATGTGTATACACATGTATATATGTATGGGAGGATGGGGTTGTACTTAGTTTTTCCCCATGTTGATAATCAGGTCAAATTCTTTGGAGTGATTATAAGAGATCTATGTGTATATATTGTCATTAAAATTTCATATAGATAAGAAAGGTTGGTAGTTATTGATGTTCTTTCAGTCATCTTTTTTGGGCAATAAGGTCAGAGATTTTTTCCAAATCTTTGGTGTCTTCCCCTCTGATACCTTGAGAATTTATCCCTCAGTGCCCTCAAAATTGTGTTGCCTGAATCGGCATGGACTTTCTCCGACTCATCCGATAACTGTTACTGACTCCTGACTCTATCTACTCTCTGTCTCATCTAGCTATTTTTTCCCCCTGTTTATTTTCCTCAATGTCATTTCTACTTCCTCTATAAAAAAGACACAGCATTTTGATGTTGGAGTTCAAATATGGTAACTCAACTGCTCTTGAATAAGTTTGGCTGAAAAATCTTTCTCAAAAAATCTTTACAGAAATCTTTCTCATTGTTTATCTGTTCATAGTTCTAGTTTTATTCTTCAAACAAATGTGGTGAAGATGATTTTGCTTATTTAGGTCTCTCTGCAAGTTTTCTTTAAATGGCTTTTTTCTTTATTGCTCCTCAATGTCTTAGGACACAATACTAGTCATACTCTTCCATCCTTCTTTGTACGTGGGTTTGAATGGATGCATTTAAAGTATCTAATACATGCTAGGTACTGTGCTAAGAGCTTTACAAGTATTATCTCATTTGATCCTTACAACAACCCTGAGGAAGCCTACCTCCTACTATTACTATACTTTCCTCAACTTTACAGTTGAGGAAAATGAGGCAAATGGAGGTTAAATGGTTTGCACAGGGTCAAACAGCTATTCTGAGGCCAGATCTGAATTCAGATCTTCCTGACTCTAAGTCCAGTGTTCTATAAACCTACTTACCTCTATTTTAAATCAGTGTTACCCTTCGCCGCCATCATTCTCTATCCAGCAAGTAAGTCAACTGTTTGCTGAGTAATGTGATTTTTAATCTCTTTGACGTCAATGTCTTTTTCTCCAATCATTGCTCTCGTTTTTAGGCTGGAGTTGTTTTAATTCATTTTTCCCCTGTAGCTTTGAACTAATTTTGATCTTTGCCTGAGTAAGTTGATGGTTTGACTATACACAGTTGATTCAAGAACAACTAAAATTCAGTAACCAGCTGTTTATCATTTAAAAAAAGTTTCGATTTTTAATTGTTATTTTGTGCATACTATGTCTATCTAGTGCCTTCTGATTCTTTTCTCAAAGAGAATATTCATGATATGTAGATATGAGGTTTCTGTATACTTTACAAGTCTTTGGTCTCTCATCCCTCACTCCTGATGGATATTATGATGGGACAGAGCTCTGAGCCTGGAGTCAGGAAGACCTGAATTAAAATCTGGCCTTAAACACTTACTAGCTTTGTGATCCTGGGCAAATCACTTATCTTGTCTACCTCAGTTTCCTCAACTATAAAATGGAGACAATAACAACAACTTCCCAGGGTTGTTGCAAGGATCAAATAAGATAATATTTGTAAAGCAACAGCTTTGCACAGAACGGGTGCTTAAAAATCCTTCCTTCTCTATCTTTTCCTCCCTCCCTCACTTCTTTCCTGGAACAGATGTTGGTGTACAAGCTGAAATTATTTTCAAGGTAGTCATTTGCAAATATTTATTATGAACAATACAATATAAGATAGTCAAATGTCCCATGAAATGATATTTCTTTGGATTCATAATAAACTCAATTCTGCCAGCTCCTTTAACTATCTCCTTGAGAACCTGTGAGCCATCCTTCAATTTAGCTGCAAATTCTTTTTCACTTCTGGTTTTGTTTATATTAAGAATGTTAAGGTTGATATGATTCATTTCCTCCAGTAGGGTGTCTACTTAGTGGCTGAATACCAACAACTACGTTAATAATTTACAGTCTAAAAACTTTGTGATTCTTAGCATTCTCTTTCCATTTTTCCACTGTGAATAAATTGGGGTGGGGGTAGAAATGAGTCATCGGGAAGTATTACTGTTATTATTGCTTTTTAAGAACATCAATACAACACTTTTTAGAGGAGGAAAAACAGTAGATGAAGGCCACATAGTACTGAAAATCATTTTGCCTTTTTTTTTTCATGTTTGCCATGTCCAAAAAATTTGTCACCATCCTAGTATGGGAGAAGCTATGTAAATAAAAACATATATTTTATCTATCTAAAAATTTAGGGGAAGAAAGGATTTAAGGCATTCAAAAAGCCCTAATAAGTCAGGTTCAATGCTTCTACTCAGTACAGGAATTCCTTCTGCAGCATTTCTGACAGATCTGCCATATGTTTGAATGTCTCTGGTGACAGCAAACACATTCCCGAAAGGAGTTCAGTCTAATCAATCAGCTAACCCTATTTATTACAAAACCCTTCCTTTATATTGAGAAGAAATCTATTCCCACAGCTTATATCCACAAGTCTTAATTCTGACCTCTGGAGTTACAAAGAACAAGTATAATTTCTCTTCTACATGACAGTACTTCAAAAAGGTCAAGTGTCTCTCCCTTAGTCTTTTCTTCTCCATGCTACACACACCACTCCCATTCTTCTAAACATTCCTCAAATAAAAAAGTTTCCAGGCCTTACACTATTGCAATCTCGCTCCTCTGGACAGACTCTAATATGTCAGGGCCCTAATTAAAACATAACAGACACTGAACACAGATTTTTTAAAATATGATCTGGCAAGCAGGGAGCAGTAAACATATTATTCCTCATGCTCTGGACTCTAAAATATATTCCCGGACAACTACACATATTGGACACTATTAATATTTCCAAAATTATGTTAGTATAAGAAGAGTCCAAACAAATATAAAGATTCCTCAATAGTGGCAAAGTTCTCTAAATATTATTTGAAGAAGACATTGAACTAATTGCACTGAGTTCCAAAACACTAAAAAGCAATCTCAAGAAAATACATAGTAATGATTGTTCAATATGGAAATAGAAAGTGAATGGAAAATGTGTACGGCCCAGGTTATGACATGCATTTAGATAACCACCCTCTTCAAGCTAACCCATCAATACATTTATCTTGCACAGATACTGCTGATGGACAATAAGACCATCTCAGACTGAGAAGGTAGAGAAGGAGGAGAGTACGATCTACTGAATTTGAGAAATTGAATACTGTTTTCAATGATGCTACAAAAGACCTTCTCTTAAACACCAATACCCTCCTGGCAATGTTAAATAGCTGTAAACCACAGATCATAACAATTTCAGAAAAATCAAAATTACATACAACCCAAATGGCATGAAAAGATGGATGGTGGGTAAGTTATTGATTGTTACTGATGGTTACTTGTATACAAGAAGCAACAAGTCCTCTTCTAATGAAGAAAAAAAAAAGGGAGGAAGGAAGGAAAGGGAGAAGAGGAAAAGGAAAGGGAAACAGGGAAGGGAAAAGGATTTTGTTTTTAATTGAATATCACAGATCTAACAAAAATAAGTACAAAAATAAGATTGTGTTAGCTTTTGTAGAAGACTTAAACACCATCTACTCGTTTCAGTTGATAGAAATACTCAGATATTATACATGAATGGATGGATGCCAAGTAAAGTTTCTTTCATTCTTATTTGTGTGATTGTTTTTATGAATTTAAAATGAAGGACTTTACCTGTTAAATTTTATTGTGTTATCTGATCTAACATTCCAACCAACTGAGTCATTTTGAATATAGACCCTTTCATCTACCCTACTGCCAAGCTCTCAGTCAGTCAACAAGTATTTACTTACTACATACCAGGCAATATGCTAAGTACTGGGGATACAAAGAAAGACAAAAGATGGTCCTAGTCCTTAAAGAGCTCACATTCTAATGAGAGAAATAGCTTGCAAAAAACTGTGTAATACAACAAGACATGTACAATATAAATGGAAAGTAATCTTGGAGGGAATGCATGAGCTATGTGGGGGACTGAGAAAGCCATGTTTTTGAAGATGAGATTTGAGCAGTCTTGAAGGAACCCAGGGAAGTCAATAGGTGGGGATGAAGAGAAAAAGCATTTCATGCATGGAAGAGAGTGAAAAGGCAGAGTTGGTGGAAGGAAGTGTCATGTGCAAAGCAGTAAACAGGCCAGCATAGCTAGATTTTAGAGTATTCAGAGGGGGTGGGGGAAATAAAAGGTAAGAAGATTAGAAAGGTAGGAAGGAGCTAGGCTGTGAAGAACTTTAAATGTCAAAGAAAGCATTTTATATTTGATCCTAGATATAACACAGAGCCACTGATAATATCTGTAAAGTGCTCAGCACAGTAGCCAGCATATGACAGATGCTACATAAATGCTTATATCCTATTCTTCCCATTGGAATTTATTAAGTAGGAAGGTGACTTGGTCAGACCTGAACTTTAGATAACTTGTAGCTATGTGGGGGATGGACTAGAGTAGGAGGCAAGGAAACCAACCAAAAGGATAATCCTGTAGATTAGGCATGAGATGACGTTGGCCTGCATCACAGTGGTAGTGGTGTGAGTAAAGAGAAGAGGACATAGTATTAAGAGATGCTGTAAAGGTAAAAAACAAGAAGACTTGGTAACTGATTTGGATAATGTCAGGTGAGTATGAGTTAAGAATTGAGGATGACATCAAGGTTGTTGAGTCTGGGTGACAAGAAAAATGGTGATACCCTTGACAATAATCAGAAGGTTGGGAAAAGATGTATGTTAAGTGAGTTCCAGTTTGGTCATGTTGATTCAAGATATCTATAGGACATCTAGTTCAAAATGTTCAAAAGGCAGTTAGTGATGTGAAACTGGAGGCCAGGAGAAAGAATAGGCCTGGACATATATCTGGGAGTCATTAATGGGCAAATGATAACTGAACCCATGGAGCTGATGAGATCACCAAGCAGATTATTAAGAGGGAGAAGAGAAAAACAACTAGGTCAGACCCCTGTGGGTATCCATAATTAGTGTGCATAGGCTTTATGAACATTCAGCAAAGGAGCCTGGAAAAGAGTGTTCAGACAGGCAGGACGAGAACCTAGAGGAGACAGCATCCAGGAAGAGGTGATCACCAATAAGTCAAGATGGATGGAAAAAGGTGATGAGATTTAGCATTTAAAATATCACTGATGTAACTTGAAAGAGAACAGTTTCAGTTGAATCAAGATGCTGGAAGCCAGACTACAGAGGTTTTATAAGTGCGAGGAAATGAAGTGGAGGCATTGAGTATAGATAGCTTTCTCAAAGAGTTTAACTTAGAAGGGGAGAATAGATAGAGGTTAGTATGTAGCTGTGATGACTGGATCAGTAAGCAAGATCTGGGTGTATTTGTAGGCTTATGCTGAAAAAAATGAGAGGGGACAGGATCAAAGGTGCATACAAATGGGTTTGCCTTGGCAAATAAAAAGAGCCATCTCTTCATGTAAAACAGGAGTGGAGAAGATAATGAGGGAAGATGTCTAAGAGATATGAAATGAGATAGAAGAAGTATCTTGGCAAAAAGCCTCAATTTTTTCAGGAAAATATGAGGTGAAGTCCTCAGCTGAGTAAAGAGGGGGAATGGAGTGCTATGGGAAGCTGGAAGAGAAATGAAAATGTCTGAAACAGATGCTGTGCTAAGTGGGACAGAAAAATGATAGAGAACTGCTTTGCTGCAGTGAGGGCTCAGGTGTGATAACATAAATTTGTAATGCACCTAGTCAACAAAATTTTGTGATTTTCTTCTGTTCCATTCAGCAATATGTGGGTAGGAGTGAATTCGGTGGATCATGGGAGTAAAACACAATTGAAGTTTGGACAAAGCACAGCAAAAGACAAAAGGGCAGGGAATTAAAGTACAGAGAACAGTGAAGAGCTGAACTGATTTACGAAAGGGTGAATTGGGTAAGATAGGGAAAAGAGGACAGGGTAGCTAGGACAGATGTGATGGCCTGCAAAAGAACTGAGGGGTGGTTGGACATGGTAAGGCAAAGATAAAATAGAATGATAAAAGATTATGATGAGATAAAGGAATTTTATAGTTCATAAAAAAGGAAATAAAATACTTATGGATTATGGCAAGTTCAACAGTATCATCACCTTGGTGTACAGCTAAAGTGAAGTAGATCATGAGAAATGAGTAGGTTGAGAATTGGGGAGTTAGTACATTTGAAAGAGCATCAATGTATGCTGAAGTCCCCTTCTGTTAAGGGCAGTGGGGTAGAGAGAATGACTCTAAGTCAGGTTCTGAAGTCACTGAGTAAGGAATAAGATTGTCTTAGGGGTCAATATATAAAACTCACCAAGATATGGTGGGGTAATAAATGTGAATAGGAGGGACCTCAAAGGAGGACGGATTGCTGAGTGATAATGGCACAAGATGAGGCTGAAAAGGTAATGGGGAATAAGAAGTATTTCAACTTCACCACCAGTACAAGAAAGGAAGGCCAGAGATATAGTTTTACCAGGAAGAAGTCAGGTCTCATTGAATACTAGAAGATGGAAGGAATAAGAAAAGGTTTAAAATGAAAGCAAACTTTACCCAGAAAAGTTAAATATAATTCTGAACCAAAAAAAATGGACATTTAACGAACTGAAAGACTTTCAGGTATTTGTGACAAAAAGACCTGAACTTAATGAAAAATTTGACATATAAGATCTAGGAGAAATATACGGTAAACATTAAAGACCAATTACAAGGGACTCAATAAGATCAAACTCTACTTCTTATATGTGAAAATGTTATCACACATGCATATGTAGATAGACAGGTAGATACAGATATGTATGTGTGTGTGTGTGTGTGTGTGTATATATTTGTGTTTAATTGTAGCCTTCTCTAGTGCAGGGTGGTGAGGGAGAAAGAAAAAATAAAAAGTGCACAGCAAAGAACAAACAAAAACTTAGAAGGAAACACAGAAAAGCTGGGTAGCTTTGAAAACTGTGTAGTATTTATTACATAGCAATTTTATTTGGACTTTTAGACAGCTCTATAAAGAAATTTTTCCATAGATCAACTAGAATACTCCAGATGCATTTAAAGCTGGGCAGAATACAGTGATACTATGACCTTCTTCATTCCAAATACTATGTTTCCATTAGTACAGCCTAATATTGCCCTAGACTCTAGGGCCTAGTTTTTTGCTTTGGGGGAGGGTTTTTGCCCACATTACATTACCGATATTAGGTTTGGAATCCACCAAAATCCCCAAATCTTTTTTACAAACTATTGTGGCACCATTTTTCTCCCTGCTGATCCACCCTTCACCAAAGTCCTAAACTTGTAAAACTGAGTTTTCAAACCCAAATTTAAGATGTCATATTTATATAATTTACATTTAATCATGTTATCACTTGGTTGTCCTCTTACCTATACGATCACTCTCTCAATTTCCTTTGTTGTTTCATCATCTGTATAATGCCCTCTAAATATTGATGTTCTCCTATTCTGGGTCCTCTTCTCTCACTTGGTGACCTTATCAGCCCAAATGGGTTCAATTATCAACTCTATGTAGACGATTCCTAAATCTATATATCCAGTCCTAGTCTCTAGTCTGAACTCCAGTCCCATATGACTATATAGCTGACATTTCTAATTATATATTCTATAGGCATCTCGAATTCAACATGCCCCAAAGTGAACTCATTACCTTTTCCCCAAACTACACCTCCTTCCAAACATTCTTGTTTCTGTCAAAGGCACCACCATTCTTCTAGCCACCCATTTTTGTTAACTTGGTGTTATCTTCGACTTCTTATTCTACCTCAAACCACATATCCAACCAATTACTAAATCTTGCTATTTTACTTCTTCAACATCTCTTACCTCTTTCACCTTTCTTCTTCTCACACAATCACCATCCCAGTTAAGTGATCATCTCTCTTCTACAGTATTATAATAGCTTAATAGGTCTCCCTAACACAAGTCTCCCTCCATTCCAATTCCTATTCCACATGGTCACTAAAGTGGTTTTCCGAAAGCACAGGTCTGATTATGTCAGTCTCCTGTTCAATAAATTGCAATTGCTTCCTATTGCCTCTAAAATAAAATAAAAAGCCCTGGAACAGATTTGTCCTAACCTTCTCCTCTCAGAATCTATTTCCTTCAAAGCTTTGCTCAAGTTCCATGAAATCACTCTTGATTCCTCCAGCGGTTAGTTCTGTGTGTGTGTGTGTGTGTGTGTGTGTGTGTGTGTGTGTGGTTACTCCCAATAAATGTAAGCTCCTTGAGGGCAGGGATGTTTTCGTTCTTCACATATCTATCCTCCAGTGCCTAGCACCTGGCATATGGTAGGTGCTTAAATAAATACCTATGGGCTGACTGAGCCTTTCATTTGATCACAGCCTCTTTTGTTTTCTAATTTCATCTCCCCTCCCCCATCCTACCACCCCACTCCAATCTCACCAATTTTTGCTCTTTCCTTGCTCAGTTGATCTTGTATCTACTCATCTGGGTACGTTATATATTCCTTTGGCAAAATGTAGACTCCTTGAGAGTTGAGACTGTCTTACATCTTTCTATCTCTAGTTCTTTGAACTGTTGCTCATGGTAGATGCTTAATAAGTGTCTGTTAAACTAAATTTCAACTTAATTGATACTTCTCCCAGTACGTCAACATGTTGATCATCAGACAGAGACTGTACAGAGTATCTAAGATTAATTTAACATTTATGGACAGTCTAAAAACTGTCATTCTTAACACCTAAGAAAAGAGTTGTAAGATGATGGACAAGACTCACATCAAATGATGTACTAAGACATGGAATTGACCCTTATTATTTTTGACAAGAAAAAAATTACTGTAGTTAAAGATGTAGACACTGGATACAAATTCAATGCCCTTTGGGAATAAATGGGCGTGTTTTTCATAGGAACACCATTTTGAAGTGTTTTTAACTATGAGAAGGTTCTAGTTGCTAGGGTTCATGACAGGCCTGAGCTGCTAGAAAAAAGACGAGACAGGAGTTTAAAAAAAAAAATAAACCCTAAGTAAAAGTCAAGATGACCTCCAGGTTTCTGTGTTTTTGTTAAGGAGGCAAGGTCTGGAAACTTAGGGCATCTGAATGACTGAAGCAGAGATCAAATCCAAGGCAAAAATCTCCTTTTCATTACTGATTGCTCAAGTGTTTATAGTTATTTGTTGTTCAGTCTTTTAATCACGTCTGACTCTTCATGACCTCATAAAGGGTTTTCTTGGCAAAGGTACTAGAGTGGTTTAACATTTCCTTCTGCAGTACATTAAGGCAAACAGAGGTTAGATGACTTGCCCAGAGTCACACAGCTAGTGTCTGAGGCTGGATTTGAATTCAGGTCTTCCTGACTCAGCACCCTATCGACTGGGACACCTCGCTGCCTGGTAATATTCTTATTTACAGTCCTCTAAATGAAGTCCCAACTATGCTTTGTACCCAAGTTGTCAAATGAATGTAGAGAGGTTAGTTATCTCCCAAGCAAGGGAAAGTAAGGGGGGAAGGGAAGAGAAAGTGGCAGTTTAAAGTTTTATCTGACCTTTCTGCAAGGGACTGGTGGTTTATCTGGATTTCCTACTGAAAGAATAGTAAGTCGTGTCAGAAAGAGGATCGTGGCACCCTAAGGGAAGCTAGAAGGCTTAGCAGCATGGTGACAGCTGTAGTTGCACAGGCTCGGACATTCCTGCCCTTCCTTACCTAAGATGGTCTCAATTCCCTAGCCAAACAAGTACTTCCCATCCAAGGGGAGAGCTTCTATCTTGGCACTTCGACAAAGCCACGTCCAACGTCTATTATCTATGGCTATCACCGTAACTCTCCAAATCCACTGACTATCCCTAGTGACTTGCAACATTGGGAGAGGAAAGTATCTAGTGATTCCTGGGCCATTTCCAGCTTAAGTCTATTTAAGTATTTACTTACCCCTGGAAAGCAGAATGGCTTACCTAGCTTCTGGTATTTAACTGCATACATGAAATAAATGAGGGCTCAGGATACACTGAAATCAGCATAACAATGTTTTAGAACACAAGAGTCTAAACACTTTCAGATTATGTTTTTGCGCAGGAAATTAAGAACACTTATAACTTTAGGCTATCAGCTTTGTTGATTCATTAGGTCCTCTGTTAAAAGACTGGCCTGGAAAGGGTAGCTATTGGGCTGGAAATCCAAAAAAACCTCATCCTCTGCAGTATGCAGCCAGTTCAGAGCTACTAGGAAAGAGCAGACTGGCCTTTACCAAAACTATGAAAAGGAGCCACTTCTATTCACCCACTACCAAATTATCACTTCTTACCTAGATTATTGCAATGGCCGCCTTGTGACAAGTTTCTCCTTATTTCAGTCAGCCCTCCAGATTGCTGCCAAAGTGATTTTCCTTATGTGTAGATCCCACCATATCATTCGGTTTTTCTCAATAAATTCAAATGGCTCCCTAGTGCCCCTAGAATAAAATCCTTTCACAATCTTACCTCAACCTCTTTCCAGGGTCATTAGATATTACTATCCCTCCCGTACTCTATAATCTGGTCACATTGCTCTTCTCTATATTCCTCACAAGACACTCCACCATTCCTTGATTCCTAGAATGCAGCTTGTCTCAGAATCCCTTTCAGTCTTTCAAGTTCACGGCATACTAGCTTCCACACAAAACCTCTCCTGAGCTCTCCAACTACTACTGCCCTCCCACTTAAAACTTAACTACTTTGTATTATTTGTCCTCTTCTCTTTTTATACTTATTCCGTATACAAATATACTTGTCATCTCCCTCATTAGACTATAAGCTTCTTGTGAATGGAGAATGCTTCATTCACAATGCCTGACATATAGATAAAGTGTTTAATAAACACTTGACTGGATTTCCCCCCTCCAAAAAAGTCACAGGGCTCAACTAAGATCTTCAACCATTAAAGGGAGATGAATACCAATCCATCCATTTTAGAGAAGAGGTCAAAAAAGGTATTTGGGCCTAGTTCATCCAATTCTATGTCAAGGTTTTCCTCCAAAGGATACCTTTCTAAAAAGACTTTGGTAAAAGTCTTGAGAATAAGAAGCCTATCCACCAAGCAAGCTAAAACAAATTAGCCTCTTAATTAGTCTGAACTCTCCTTGTTTAGGTGATGGGGAACAGAATCTTTTTCTTCTTCAGGAGAACACAGTTGTGACCTGAGTAGGAACTTGTAAAATTTCTTCATTTCAGCACAAAGAGGACTTGTCAGTTTAGGACCTTCTTCAAGCTCTGGAAAAATGTACAAACTGAGAATCACTGGACCTTAGTTCAAGTACCAGTTCTGACATCGTGTGTTCCTAGACAACTCGTATAAAAAATCGTCTTTCTCATTTGTAAGATGGGGATAATATTTGAACAATATATCTCACAGAATAAGCAGAGTGCTTTGTAAACCACAGAACATTATCTAAGTGGGGCATGGTACAAATAATAATTATAATAACTCTAATTATAATATTCTTATTCTCATTTATTCTTATTACTGAGGCTGTTATCTTGAGTGGCAAGAGCTTTCTATACTCAAGTCATTTTCCTTAAGAGTGTATGGTAGTACTGGCTTTGTTGGATTTGGTCTTGGGGTCATGGCCCATCAGTTTACACTAATGGCACCAACAACCAAATGTCCCTTTGGTTACAGTTAAGATTTTAAATAGTTTTTCCCCACCCTGAAAAGCACATGTTACTAGGTTCTGGTACCTAGGTTCAGAGAATAATAGTGGAAAAGGAAACAAAGGTGATCAGCTCTCAGAAATAAACCTGATAGAAATAGAAAAGACAAGAGCATGCTGGCAAATACTAACTAGCTTAAGTAAACAATAAGCATCTATTATGTTCCCGATACTTTGCAAAGTACTGGGGATACAAAAGTATAAACAGTCCCTTTCCTTAAAGAGCTCACAGTCAACAGGAGAAAAAAACATGTAAATAGCTATGTACAAATAAGATATATACAGGATAAATCGGAGATAATCCTAGAGAGAAGGTGCTAACGTTAAAGGAAAATTGGGAAAGATTTCTTGCAGAAGAAGGTGGGATTTTGGCAGAAACTTGAAGTCAAGGAAGCCAGAAAATAGAAATGAGGAGGGAGAGAATTTCAAGCATAGGGCACAGCCAGTGAAAATGCACCAAGTGAGGAGATAAAGTATTGAATGGCAGAAAGAGCAAGCAAGTCACTGTCACTGGATCAGAGAGGGCAGTAAGAAATAAAACTAGAAAAGTAGGAAGAGGTGAAGGGCTTTTAAAGGATTTTATGTTATATTTTTGTATTTAGAGCTTATATGCTCTACAGGTGTCTGTTGACCAAGGAACAGAATTTGGCTGCCTAAAGGAGAAGGAACAATAAAAGCATTTCTCTTTCCATTCCTTCCTCCCTACCCTCTTCAGCATTACATGAACTTTAAAGGGCTGGGCAGTTTTCTTAATGAGAATTAATATCAGTAGGTCATAAAATGGGGGTACTTCAGTGGACCTGTGCTCTAATCAATGTGGGTAACTCCCTCCAGTGATGCAAATCACAGCCCATTCATATCAGTGACTTGTTGATATCCCCCCATAAATGATGCACAAAGGGACCCATTCAATGTGCTGGAGGCATTTGTTGAGGTCACTTTACATTCCTGGGATACCAATGAAGCACGCAAGCTATATGATTAGTCCGCCTACTTTAATAATCAGACTTCATGCTATTATGACAAATTTTGCATGAGATTCATCATTGCTAATATGCTAAAGTCTATTTGCAGCCATCATTCACTTTTTTCATCTGGGTGGTACACAATTTCGCTCCTCTTTGAGACTGATAATATTGTACAACTCATGGTCACATAATTGCTGGAAGAAATCTTCACATCAACAAAAGGTATAATTTTGTTGCAGAGAGAAACGGAAACACTGTGCAATTTCCTAAATGCAGTCTACTTTCTTCTTCCTATACTTTTACTAGGTCCAATACATTTTCTATATGCAGTGTCTGTCCAAGATATCTGTACTGATAGATTAGTTCAATGAGATGCCTATCTAACTATATAGTCTGGACAATAGGCATTTTTCATTGAATTGGTTTTTTCTGTGTGGATAGTTAGGATGAATTCTTTTGACTGATTAGACATTGTAATTTAGGAGGTTCTAGCAATGTTTTAGGACTTGAGCTAATCAACACAGTCAACCAACAAGAAATGACTAGAATAAGCCTTGCAGAGTGCTGTGCATAAAAATATAAAGAGCCTTGAGATGAAGCCAGGTGAAGGAAAGGGAGATAGTTATAGTCTAGAAAAGCTAGATAGCTGTCTTCAGCTGAATGGCCTCTGAGGTCATATACAATCAAAGAATTTTAGAGGTAAAGTGACCTCAGCAACCATCTAGTCCCACATGTATCTGCAAAAGAACTGCCTTTATAACCTACCCTAAAAATTATCCAATGTCCCTTGAAAACACGCATTTGGAGGTGAACCCATCATTTCCTTCAACAGCCCACTTTAATACAGCTCTTAGTTTCTTAGCAATTCCTACCCATTGCTCTTAGTTACGTTCCCTGGTGCTAAACAGAGCAGGTCTAATCATTCTTCTTGAAAACAGCCTCCTGAACACAAAACTCAGTTATTCCCAAAATCATCTCTTTTCTAGGCTAACATATCCAAGTCCCATTCAGCTGATACTCATATAACAAGAACTTAAACATCCTGTCTTCTTCTAATTCTGGTCAATTCTTAAAATGTGGTACCAAGAACTATATAAAATGCTCTAGATGTGGTCTGACCTGGGCAAAGAATAAAAGAACCATAACTTCCTTTTTCTGGAAGCTATCACTCTATGCAGCTCAAGACCACATCAGCTGTTTTTGGCTGCTATGCCACACTGTCGATTCATAACAATCTTGAATATTTTTTTGATGAACTTCTAAACATGTCTTCCCCATTTTATGCCTGGAAGTTGATTTTTTTCGACTCAAACTTAAGACTTTACCTTTCTTTTTTCTTAACTATTAAATTTCTTATTAGACTTCAGCTCAATGTCCTATTCTTTCTGGGTCATGTCATCTACTGTGTAAGCCAGTTCTCTCATTTTGTGACATCAGTAAATTTGAAAATAATACTATTTATATCTACTTCTGATTACTGATAACAATGTGAAACAGCACAAGGCCAAGGATACCACCTCATCCCCTGAAGTACTCTGCTGTGGAGACTTTGTCATTTAATCAATTCCAAATCCATCTCACAGCAGTATAATCTAGCCCAAATCTCTTCATATTTTACACAAAAACAGCATGAGAGACTTCATCAAATGTTTTGTTAAAATCTAGATAAATCTTATTTACAGTATTCATTTGATTTACAAGGAGTTGCTTGTTTGTTTTTAAAGTTAAAAAAGATATAAAGGTTATCTGGTATAATTGGTTCTCGATGAAACTGCTCTGGCCCTGCCCTCAGGGATTAATGCTTCCTTTTCTGGTTATTTCCTATTTCTAATAAGACATTCTAAAAAAGGAGTTTCTAAAATCTCTTTGGTCTCCAAGACTGGCTTTCAGTAAAATTTCTATCCTAGATCAATATGAATGAAAATAAATTCTAGAATTTACCATGTATAATACATGTGGGTGTGTGGGGGTGTGTGTGTGTGTGTGTGTGAGTAATTTCAATAAGATGATGTCGTTTTTACTAAATATTCTGTTTCTCCCTCACCCCCTCCCTCAGCTTCCCATGTCCCCTAGAGCATACTTAACTCAATGTTGGGAAGTCCAGTTCTACAATTCTGTTAGAAAATCAAAGGTAAACTCAATGATACATAGATTACAAAATTGAAGAAAAAAAATCAGGATATCTGTCAGTCTCTAGTCCTGCATACTTCATCCATTATCTATGATCTTTCAGATATGATTAACTTGTGGCCCAGCAACAAAACCTACTAGTTCTTTCAGTATGGGGCCTTGAACTTATCAAAGGACAGTTAGGTGTTTCTATCTCCTTAGTCATCTTGAGTATCAAATTCCATTACCCATTTTGTTTCATCCTTTCTAATTCAAAGTTCAATCTCTTTGGCAGAAAAAAACAGAATCAAAATAAAAACTGAGCAGCTTTCTCCTGCTGTTGCCAGTTATTATCATTCTATCCACCCAGAGCAGCAATCCTGGCCCTTCTTTGATCTCCCCATTTTTTCCCCCAGCATAGTTAAAAAATACCCCCATGAAAACATCTTTATGGTCCTTAGCTTTCTTTACCACCCACTTAGCTGATTCTGAGCCTTCAGTACTCTTGGCACCATTTTTAGAATATTGTGACATACTTTTGTATTCATCATCTATTATTTGCCCTTTCTTCCCATCTTCTGTACATGTATAAGTTGGTTGGTGACTTCCTCCTTACAGGTCCACACTACTCTCATCCTCTTTTTCCTCCACATGACAATTATTTTATCCTTTATTCTCAGTATTCATTTTTGAGAACTTCTCATCCCTCCTAGCCTGACTTCCCAGTAGAATTTAATTCATGGATACTTTTCCATTCTTGCTTGGAACCTTCTAAAATCTGCTCTCCCCAATCTAGGTCCCCGTCCAACTATAGATTCTGTGATTCTGTTAACTCTGAAAACATGAACTGTGTTTTGTGAACATACATATATATATACACACACACACCACATGTGTGTGTGCAAATCATATAAACAGAAGACTATGTATAGTCATATATAAAACAATGTATAATATATAAGAATATAAAAGTGGAAGACTTAGTTGTAGAAAGACTTTTTTGTCACAGTTGTTGCTAAAGGAGAGAAAATTCTACTACTGAAGAAACTTCTGCTAAAATATTAAGAATGCACAGCACCAATTTCCAGGAAATACAGTGTGGTGTATTAGAAAGAGAATAGTAATTGTAATCATTAGACCTGGATTCAAATCCTGCCTCAGCTATTATATGTGTGACTTTCAGCAAGTATGTCCTTAAGTTTCCTGATTTAAAAGATGAGGAATTTAAAAACTGATGTTCTCTAAATACTCTTCCAGTTCTAGATTCTATGACTGACCAGACATGCCCTATTTCTTAGTCCAATGACAATCTATCTGAAATAAATCTGGGTCAGATTAACAACCAGGTCTTTGGTCTCTGCTCCCCACAACTTTCTATATGGCGTTAGATTTTACAAGTTAATAAATGCTAATGTGTGGGGACAGGGGGTGTCATATATAAATGTCCTTCACCCCATATTTGTCTTGACTCAAAAATCAACAAGCATTTTATTAAGCATCTATGTGTCGAACACTCTTCTAGAAGCTGAGCATACTAAGATAAAATGAAAGTGTCCCTGTCCCCAAGAAGTTTATTTTGGATACCTATAGGGAACACAAAGCATGCACAATTGGAAGTGATTTTAAGGAAAATACAAAGGATGTCACCACTGGGGCAATGAAGAAAATTATAAACCAGGCAAACTTATTTCTCCTTTTGGGAGGAGAGTATATGGTCATCCACAATCTTTGGATTCTTTTTCCAAGTCCCAAACCCTCCCTGGCACACCTAAATTCCTGGAAAATGACCCTATAGCCATTCAAAGCCCTTCTCCAAAGTGCCCCAAGCACTTTGCATTCTAAGCATGGAAAGGGATAACCTTTGCCATTTCTGGCAAATCTTTATATCAGCTTGATATAAAGAAAACATTATGATATTGTATGTTCAGTTACTGACATTGAATTAAGTCAGTTCTTCTTCCAGCTGCACCATTTAACTAGTTCTGTGACCTTGGGTCAAGTCATTTCTCCAATCTGGGATTCAGTTTTCCCTTCTATACAAAGACAACAATGAACGAAATGGTTCCTACTTACTACAAGATTACTATCAGCTACTAGAATATCAAAACATGTATATATGAAATATATTCCAAGTTAATACAAGGCAATTTGGGAGGGGAGAAGGTACTAGTGGCCAGGGAGATAAGGAAAAGGTGCATATGTAGGACATGGCACTTAAGCTGAATTCTGAAGCAAACTAGGGATTTTAAAAGGTAAAGGGGAGGAAAGAGAGCTGTCTAAGCACAGAGGACAGTCTATGTCTTGGAGAAAGAAGATGGAATATCACATATAAAGAACAGCAAGAAGAGTAGTTTGGCTGGATTAAAGAATACTAGAAGGAAGTAATGTGCAATAATCCTGGGAGGGTGAGTTGGAACTAGAAGACAAAGGCCTTTAAATGTCAAAAATAAAGAGCTTACACTTCTTTCCAAAGTAACAGGGCTAAAGACTTATTGAACAGAAAATGATATGGTCAGACTTGTTCTTTAGGAATATCTCTTTGGCAACTGTGTGAAAGATGGCTGAAGGGGCAGGAAGAGGGAAAATGCCAGGAGGGAGAACAATGAGTCAGAGATAACTCCAAGATAACATAACATTTTTCTCTAGTTCATCTGAAAATTTTAGTTGTGTATATTTTATCTTTTTTTTTAAAACAGTGAGACAAATTTCAGCTTGATATAAAGAAAACAATGTATTTTTATCCTCATTTTGCAAAAGTAGAAACTCAGGCTTCAAGAGGTTAAATGACTTATCCATAGCTGCACAACTAGTAACTATCAGAGGTAGGATCTGAACCCTCCTCTCTGGTAAGTGTTCTTTCCTTTATACTATTATGTGTCTCCCATTCATATTCCCAAGGCCACACTTATCATTTAATATGTGAATTACTTTCTAAATGGCCTTTCAGCCTTAAGTCTCTCCATGTACTTCATCTAAATCATCCTGCATACTAAGTTAATCTTCCTAAAATATAACTTACAGGTCATACATTGCTTTAAATACCTTTGATAGCTCCCCCCATTGACTATTAGAGATGATCAAAGCCCAGAAAAAAAGATTTTGTGTATTTCTTCTTTCCTCCTACCATTCCCTTCCAAAGTTATTTTTTTCCTTAAACAAATGGAAAAATTGGGGATTACAAATATTTTTTGAATGACTACGACATTAAAGCATACCTATGTTGTTACACAGTTCTTTTTTATTCCCAAAATGATTTGTAAAAAAACACACAATATAGATATTTATAATGTAAAATTATCTGCAGTATCACATCATCACAATTTCTCTACAATGAAGGTATGCAATGTAGTATAACTCTCCATTATAAGAGTAAGGTACATTTTTGCTTTGAGAAAGCACTCTCTCATTTTCACAACAGAATGATTCAGTACCTTTTTTGCTTGTGGGCTTCCTTTTGTTGACTTTTGTTTGATCTAGAAACTGGTGGAGATGTTCCTGTCTTCCTGACCAGGTCTCAGGGTTTGGGAGTAAAGTGGACATTAGCAGTAGCTTTCATTTATTCTCGTACAAGTTAGAAACAAGTTCTTTTTTTTTTTTTTTTGGTCTGTGTTTTCTTTTGCAATGTGGATAATATGGAAACGTTTTACATGACTTCACATGATAATCGACATCAAACTGCTTGCCTTCTCAAGGAAGGGGGAAGAGAGGGAGGGCGAGAATTTAAAAGTCAAAATTTTTTAAAAATGAATGTTAAATTGTTACATGTAACTGGGAAAAGTTAACAAAATGAACAAAAATCTATTTTTTAAAAAAAAGGAAAATAAATTAGAAACTAGTTGCTTGCTGCACAACTTGCTCAAAAGGGTCAGAACAGGGGGGTGGGGGAGGGATAAGAGCAAGCCTAGTGGTTTTGCAGGTAAAAGTAAATATAGTTACTTATTAAAAGGTAAGAGTTTAAATGTATTTTCATTCAGAATACTTATTTTGATTTTACCTTCATTAATATATTTTCATAATTTCCATGTTACAACTGAATTTTTTTAAAAAACTAAATTTGATGTTTCATGATGAAATTATCTACCCAACTTTAGCAATGAAGTAAGGCCTACAAGACTGGAAAATTGAACACTATTAATTCTGAGGAAATGCCATTACTGAATTTATATATGCTGTAGTTTACTGTTTTTATGCCGACTATACTCTAAACTAAATTTTTCTTTTTTCACCTAAGGAAATTGTGAGACAATTTCGGGCATATGGAAGAATTTTCATATTGTAAACTACTGAGGGGAAAAATGTGATCTGCAAATATTATCAAACGAAATATGCATTTTCAAATGCCACTGGAATGGCTTTAAATATAAAATTGAAGATCTTAAAAAATATGAGCACTAAGATTTTTTTTAAAAAAGTATAAAAATAGTACTTTCTTGTGCTCTAATCTAGATGTCCTCAAGTACTGTTAATTCTATAAAGTCAACACCATCACAAAGAACTGTCCAATCAGCATTTCCAGGTAACCAAATACTATAAGCAACTACACACGAAATAGTTTAACTTTATTAGTAAAGGAGAGCATAGTAACAAGTGTTATGAGTTAGGAAATTTGGGGTCATATATAGCCCTGAAACCTCTGGCTTACAAGTAACTTCACCAGTCTTATTCTCACCATGTGAAATGTAAATGGGGATAACATACCACTTAGATTGTTGTAGGGAAGAATTCTGTAAACCTCAAAGTGTTATTATAGTAATAGGAGCTACTACTATTATTTGTACAAAAGAAGATTTTTTAAAATCAACTTTTGTAGGAGCAATTTATTCTGAAATGTTGTTAATACCTTTCACCCAAATGCTTCACTGTGACATCAAGGTGACAACATTGGCTCCTAAATTCAATTTAACAAACTCACTAAGCTTCTATATACCATGTGTTCCTGAAAGCAGGAACAAAAATGAAGTCTGCACTAAGAGAGATTATTGGGCTAGGAGGATACAACATGTACACTAAATAAATACAAAGCAATGTCAAGAAGCAAAGTGTACTAACAACTTGGGTAAGGGCTTAAGAAAGGCTTTCTGTAGGAGGTGAACCTTAAGGTGGCACCGGGAAGGAAGCAACAAGAGGGAATAGTGCAATCTAAGTGACAGTGGGCTTGTCTTGCTGTACTTCGGAGTGTGTGAAGGGTAGTAATAAAAAATACATCTGGAAAGGCAAACTGGAGAAAATTTGTAGAAAGTTTTAAATATTGAACAGAGTAGTTAGTACTTTACCCTAGAGACAAGAGGGAACTACAGAAGATTTCGAGGTTCCATTTCACACCCATTAAATTAGCAAAGATGACAAAAGCAGAAAAAGACAAATTTCAGAAGGGTAGTGAGAAAACAGATACACTAGTGCACTGCTAACGGAGCTATGAATTAGTCCAGGCTTTTTGGAAAGCAATTTAGAACTATACCCCAAAAGACACTAAACTGTGCATACTTTTTGACCAACTAATACCACAGAAATCAAACAAAGAAAAAAGATCTATATGTACAAAAATATTCATAGCAGCATTTTTGTGGTAGCCAAAAACTGGAAACTAAGTACATGCCACTTCTATTGGGAAATAATTAAACAAATTGTGATATATGAACATAACAGAATTTTATGCTACCATAAGAAAATGTGAAATGGACAACTTCAGAAGAAACTGGAAAGGCCTCTATCAAATGAATCAAAGTGAGCAGAACTAGGAAAACAATTTGTACAATGATAACATTACAGAGAAAAACAACTATGAAAGACTTTAGAACTATATAGTCAACATCATCACAAAATGATAAACAAGTGCAAAAGAATGAAGATGAACCATGCTACTCACTTCCTGACAAAGAGATGATTAACTTGGAATATAAAAAAAGACATACATTTGTAGACATGGCCAAGGTGGGAATTTGTTTTGCTGGAGTGTATTTTTAGAAGAGTGGAGGGAATAGTGGGAGGGACAGATTTTAAATACAAACAAACACAAGGCTTTTCCAATGATGTTATATAGCTATAAGTTACGAAATTCCAGTCTCAAGGGATAAAAGACCTAGAGCTGAAACGGCATCTAGCCCAACTTCAGATTTTACAGATATGGAAACTGAGGCCAAGTGAAGTTAAGCAACTTGTCCAAGGTCCCACAAATAGCGTCAAAGGTAAGATTTTAATTCATGAGAGTTGAGGAGACCACCAAGTGAAATAATATAGATGGAAAAGAGGGCCCAGTTCCCTAAAGGTATGTATATGTATAGCTTATTTCAGATTAAGCGCCATGGTGGGGAGGGAGGGAGGTGACAAGGAAGGGGGAGAAAAATTTAAAACTCAAAAGCCTATGGAAGTGACTGTTGATAAATCAAAACAAATTAATAAAGTTTAAAAAAATTTTTAAAAAAAGAATGGTTTCCAGCACTTGCAGATTACATAAAAGAGGTTTCCTAGCAAGCAGCCACCAAATCAACATCTCTCTGATGTTAAGTACCTCAAATTTACTCTCTTGCTCACTTGCTGGGAGTCTTTGTTTTCTCTGTACTTGCCTTTCTTCTCTTCAGTTCTGGGGTTCTGGTTCTGATCCTCATGTGTGGATCTTGATCCATTGTTTATAAAGGCCTCTGACATTTAGATATGCCTTGACATAAGCTTTCCAGTCTGAATTTTGACTCCACTTCACTTTGATATTCAATTGAAGTATGTATTTGAAGTCCTGAGTACTTCAGTTTTTTTACCTGGTCCAGATTGCAGAACATACTCATAGTTCTCTAGGGCCCAGCTTTCTATTACAGTACTGTGATTCTAGGGCTGACGGAGTCTCACATTTGAAATACCCTCCTTCAAGATTATCTTACATATCACCTCCACAATAAAATCTTCCTTTCCCAACCACCTGAGTCCACTTTGATCTCTTCTTTCTCAGAGCTTCTATACTATTCATTGTCTATAGTATTCATGCTGGCAAAAAAAAATCATATAATTAAAATCAACAAACATTTATTATACATGGTATATATACAGTCCCTGTCTCTGAAGGAGTAGGAACTATATGTATGTATGTATGTATGTATGTATTATGTATGTATGTATTATGTATGTATGTGTGTATGTATGTAATTTAGGGATGGAGAGTTCACTAACTGGGTAGATAAAGGAGGGCTTCACATAAGATGTGGCATTAAAGAATGACAGTGATAGAGACTCAGGAAGTCAGAGGTGTGGAGAGAATGAATTCCAGGCACAAGGGTCAGCTTTTGTCAATTCATGGCACAGGGGATGGAATGCTGAATTCAAGAAATCGTCCAGTTTGGCTAAACCAGATTATTTGGAATGAAGTAATATGAAATACAGTTCAAAAGGCAGACTGGAGCCAGATTTTAAAGGAATTTAAATGACAAATGGAGAGAGCTATATTTTATCCTAAAGGAAATAGGGTTCTTGAGCAAAGGAATGAGTAATATTATCAGATGTGTGCCTAAGGAAGATTACTTTGTTGAGGACAGATGGTAAAGAGGAAAAAATGACAGCAGAGGGACCACTTATAAGGCGATTTCAATAGTTCAGATAAAAAGTTCTGAAGTCTGAATAGGATGGTGACTGAAGAAAAAGACTGAAATGAGTACAAGAGACATTATGAAAGTAGAACTGATAAACCTATTGTTCTTTTCAGGGAATTCCCACTAAGGAAACTTTCTCCACCCAAAACACACGGGCAATGTATCTGTAACTTATAGAGATGTGACTAAGAACAGTAAGAGATTATGTGACAAGCCATGGTCACATAGTTAATATATGACACAGGCAGTACCTGAACCCTTATCTTCCTGTTCTTAAGGCTGGCCCAAATATCTTCGCCTTACTGCTCCTATTTTAAATTACTGATCTAAAAGTTGTCCATATAGGTACACAGATATAAAAGAAAACTTTTGCATCATAGGGATGGACAAGTATGAAGAATTCTGAGAAACATGGAAAGACATTCAAGGAATGATACAGAAGAAAACGTAGCCAGAAATAATAATATACACAATGATTATAACAATGTAAAAAAAATGACACTAAAATACAACAAAACTCCGGTCAAATAGTATGAACCATGACAGTAAGCCAGTAAATAAGCATTTCTTTAAGTCCAACTATGTACCAGGCACTGTGCTAAGCATTAGGGATATAAAGAAAGAAAAAAGACAGTCCCTGCCCTCAAGGAGCTCACAATCTATAATGTGAGACGTATTTGTGAACAAATATGTACAAACAAGCTCCTCTGGAGAAATGGTTGGTCATTACACTGTTAAACTTTTCAAAATCGATTTTCTTTTCTTTTTTTTAATTATACTTTTTTCAGTCACCAAAAATTTACCTTCTCTATTTTCCCCACCCTCTAATTGAGAAAGGAAACATGTTTGTTACAAAGCAACATAACTTTCCACCTTAGCCAAATCAAAAATTTTTTTTCTCATTCTGTAATGTGAGTCCTTCACCTCTCTATTATATGTTTCATCGTAAGTGTTATAGAATTGTGGTTGATCATTGCATTGATCAGAGTCCTTAAGGCTTACAAAGTTTTCTGTCTTACAATACTGTTGTTACTGTATGTTGTTCTCTTGGTTCTGGTCACCTAACTCTGTATCAGTTCATACAAGTCTTCCCATGTTTCTCTAAAAATATTCCCTTTATCATTTTTATATCACAACAGTATTTTTTTAAATTAAATTTTATTTTCAGTTCTGAATTCTCTCCCTCCCCACTTACTGAGAAATTAAATTATACCCATTATAAAGATGCAGTCATATGAAAGAAAGAAAGAAAGAAAGAAAGAAAGAAAGAAAGAAAGAAAGAAAGAAAGAAAGAAGGGAAGGAAGGAAGGAAGAAAGAAAAAAAGAAAGAGAAGAAAGGAAGAAAAAGGAAGAGCAAGGAGGAAGAAAGGAAGGAAGGAGGGAAAAAACATGCTTCAATTTGGATTAAGTCCACCATTTCTCTATCTGGAGGTGGATAAACATATTTCATCATGAGTTCTTTGGAGTAGCAGCTGGGCAATGTGTTAAAGAGAGTTACTATGAATTTCAAAGTTGATTATCTTTACAGTATTGCTGTTACTGTATATTTTCCTGGTTCTATTCACTTTACTTGGCATCAATTCATACAAGTCTTCTCAGATTTTTCTGAAACCATCCCCTTAATCACTTCTTATAGAACAATAGAATTCTAACCCATTCATATACCTTAATTCTCTAACTGATGGACATCTCTTCAGTTTCCTTTTGTTTTGCCACTACACACACAAAAAAAAAGCTGCTATAAATATGTATGTACAAAGGTGTGCTTTTCTACTTTCTTTGATCTCTTTGGATGATAGACCTAACAGTGGTATTACTGAATCAAAGGGTATGTATAGTTTAATAGCTTTTGAGGCAGAGTTCTAAATTGTTTTCCAGAAAGGTTGAAATAATTCATAGCTTCACCAACAGTGCATCAATGTACCTACTTTCCCATAGCCCATTCTGCATTTGTCATCTTCCTTTTTTTCCCCATCTTAGACAATCTAATGGCTATGAGATGGCATGACAGAATTTTTTTTAATTTGTATTTTTCAAATTATTAGTATTTGAGAAAATTTTTGCATATGGCTATTGGTAGCTCAGATTTCCTCCTCCAAAACGCGTCCATTTATATCCCTTGACCATTTATCAATTGGGGAATGCTTCTTCTTATAAATCTGACTCAGTTCCCTACATACTTTAGAAATGACACCTTTAACAGAGAGACTTGCTGTAAAGATTTCCCCTCTGCTTCCTGATTTTTTCTTCTTCCAATTTTAGCTACACTGGTTTTATCTGTGCAAAAACTTCTTAAATATAATAAAAAACTTTTATATAATCAAAACTACCCATTTTACTTCCTGTGAACCTCTCCATCTTTTGTTTAATACCCTTATTCTACTTCTACCCTTATTCACAGATCTGACAGGTAATTTCTTCCATGTTCCGCTAACATTTGCTTATAATGTCACCTTTTATGTGTGTACTCATTTAAAGCATATCGTGGTATCTGGTATGAGATTCTGGTCTACATCTAATTTGTCCCACACTATTTTTGAGTTTTCTCAATGATTTTTATTGAATAACAGGATCTTACCCCAATCGTAGGCATTTTGGAGTTTATCAAATACTACGTAACTGTGCTTACTTGCTTCTGTATATTATGTGCCTAATCTGTGTCCCTGATCAACATATTTCTTACCAAGTATCAAACTGCCTTCCTTTGTTCCCCTTTTTTCTATTGATTCCATAGATATTCTTGACCTTTTGTTCCCCCAGATTAATTTTGTTATGATTTTTCCTAGCTCTATAAAGTAATGTTGGTAGCTTAATTGGTATAACACTGTATTAGTAAATTAATTTAGGTAATTCTATTATGTCAGTTCAGCCTACCCATGAGCAATTAACATTAATAATAATTCTCTAAGTAAATCACCATGTCATCTGTAAAAATAATACTTTTGGTTCTTCTTTGCCTATTCTCATTTCTTCAATTTTTTTTTCTTGTCTTATTGCTATACTACCATTTATAGTACAATACTGAATAGTAATGGCGGTAAAGGGACATTTTTGCTTCACCTTTGCTAACTGGAAAAGCTTTTAACTTATTCCTATTACAGATAATGTAATTGCTCTTGGTTTTAGACACTAATCATTTTAAGGAAAGCTCCATTTATTCCTAACTATATTTTCTAATGTTTTTAACAAAAATGGGTGTTGTTTTTTGTCAAAAGCTTATCATCTATTGAAATAATCATATGATTTTTGCTAGTTTTATCATTTATATGGTCAATTAGGCTTACTGCTTTTTCCTCATACTGAACCAGTCCTACATTTTTTAACATAAGTCCAGCCTAGTCATATTGTATGATCTTTGTGATACATTGCTGTAATCTCCTTGCTGATATTTTATTTAAAATTTTTGCATTAATATTCATTAGAGAAATTAGTCAATAGTTTTTCTCTCTGTTTTCTATCTTCCTGGTTTAGATGTCAAGACATATAAGACATATGTCATATAAGGAATTTGGTGGGGTTGACCCCCTTCTTTACTGATTTGTTTCAAAGAATTTACATATTATTGGAATTATTCTTTAAATGTTTGGTAGAATTCATTGGTAAATCCATCTGTTCCTCGGGCTTTTTCTTTGGGAGTTCACTTATGGCTTGTTCAATTTCTTTTTCTAAGATAGGATATTTTAAATACTCTACTTCCTATTCAGTTAATCTGGACAATTTAGATTTTTAAAAAAATTCACCCATTTCATTTAGATTGTCAGTTTTATTGGCATACGTTGGGTGAAACTGCTCTTAATAATTGCTTTTATTGGGGCAGCTAGGTGGCGCAGTGGATAGAGCACTGACCCTGGAATCAGGAGGATCTGAGTTTAAATTCCACCTCAGGCACATAAGCTGTGTGACCCTGGGCAAGTCACCTAACCCCATTGCCTAGCCCCCCCCGCCAAAAATTGCTTTTATTTCTTCTTCATTGGCTGTGAATTCACCTTTTTCATTTTTTAGGCTGGGAATTTGGTTTTCTTTCTTTTTCTTAATCAAAGTAGCTAATGATTTATCTATTTTATTGTGGGTTTTTTTTTAAGCTCCTAATTTTATTTATTAAATCAGTGGGCTTTTTACTCTCAGTTTTGTTACTCTCCCCTTTGATTTTTAGGATTTCTATTTTGATGTTTAATTGGAGGTTTTTAGTTTCTCTTCAAGCTTTTTTAGTTGCATCCTTAATTCAACGATCTGTTCTCTCTCTGTTACTGATGCAAGCATTTTGAGACATGAATTTCATTTAAGTACTGCTTTGGATGGAAACCACAAATTTTGGCATGTTGTTTCATTTTTGTCATTATCTTTAATAAAACAGTTCTATGATTTATTCTCATTCTTTATTTAGTATCAACTAATTTTTAATTTATGCTTCCAATGCCCTTTGTTGAATGCAATTTTTATTGCATTATGGTAAGTAAATGATGAATTAATAGTTCTGCTTTTCTGCCTTTGGTTGTTAGGTTTTTATACTCTAATACTTGGTCAATTTTTGTGAAGGTGACATATACTGTTGAGAAATAAATATACTCCTTTCTATTCCTAGTCAATATTCTTCAGAGGTCTATTACATCTAATTTTTCTAAAATTCTATTAATCTCCTCTTCTTTTTTATTTTATGATTATTAGATTTGTCTAGCTGAGAGATTTGGTAAATTGAGGTTCCCCCCGCTAATATAGTTTTACTGTCTACTTCTTTTTATGACTCATTTAACTTTTCCTTTAAGAATTTAGATGATCTGCCATTTGGTACATATACTTTTGATACTGATATTAATTCATTCTCTATAGTGCCTTCTAATAAAACAGTTTCCCTGTGTATCTATATTAATTAGTTCTAATTTTGCTTTTCCTTTTTCTGAAATCATGATTATCATCCCTGTCTTTTTTATTTCAGCTAATGCATAACAAATTCTGTTCTAGCCCCTTATTTTAACTCTAGCACAAAAGTATTTCATTTTATATATGGATATATACATCGCAATGTAATCAAGCCATTTACCAATTCATGGGCACCCCCTCAGTTTCCAATTCTTTGCACCCTAAAAAGAGCTGCTATAAATAGTTGTGTTTTTTTTGGTGAGGAGTCAGGAGGACCTGAGTTCAAATCCACCTTCAGACACTTGACACTTACTAGCTGTGTGACCCTGGGCAAGTCACTTAACCCCGATTGCCTCACCAAAAAGAAGAAAAAAAAAAAAGAGTATGAATTCAGAAAAGCATACAACTGATACAAAGTGAAATAAACAGAAACAGGAAAACAATATACACAATAACAATAACGTAAACAGAAGAAGCAAATTGAAAAAACCTGAATTCTGTGTGAGTATAATCACCAAATCAGGCCCCAGAAGAAGAGATATGAGAATGTACTTTTCTTTCTTCTTTGCCCAAAATGCGGGCTATAGGTGTGGAAAATTTCATATGCTGTATAAACTAGGTTGATAAGTTGGTTTATTTTGCAGAATTGCCCCCCCCCCTTTTTTAAATTCTTTCTTAAAAGGGATAGTGTATTCTGGGCAAGGGAGAGGGAAGAAATATACTAAGAAATGAAGATGACTTAAACAAAAGATAATTTAAAGGAAGGAAGTTATAAGGAGGGCAATAAACTGACAAAGACAAGAAAGATACTGTAAAGATAATTTTACAACAAATGATTTTCCCCTTCAAGGACGGTGGAACCCGTACACTTACAATTCTAACAGTCCCAATTCTGCTTAGAAAGGAAGTAGAATTGTTATATTAAGATACCAAAGATAGGTAGAACTAGACCAGGGGTGGTGAACCTGCAGACTCAAGGTCACATGTGGCCTTCTAGGTCCTCAAGTGTGGCCCTTTGACTGAATCCAAACTTCACAGAACAAATCCCTTTAATAAAAGGATTTGTTCTGCAAAACAAAAAAACAGAGGAGCCAAGAGAATACTGGTAACCACATACCTAAATATATAAACATACAGCCTTTTCAGAGTCATACGTCTAATACCTTATCATGACACCAAGATGATTCTAGGTTCTTGAAGAATATGCTAGTAGAATATAAGCTCTGGCAGGCTCTATGATTTTGGAAAACCTTCAATTACAGTCTCAGTGACAGACTGAATTTGCTTTCCAAGGACTAATCAAGAGGCACTCATCACTAGTAAGCTGGCTGCTTGGTTATGAATCTTGGGCCGTGGCAACCCAAAACAAACAAACAAAACTCAGTACAACTCTTAGTCTTGTGCAACTACCTTCTTATTCTGCAGTGATAATGGCAGAATGGCAGAAAAGGAGGCAGATGGTGCTAATAATCACAGCTACAGATTTTAACTTGGCTACTGGTACTGTGAATATGAGGGTCCTCACCCAATGATCAAGGAGAGGACATAGTACTAGGGGAGTTGAATCATATAAAGCTTGACATTCTTTCTACAAATGAAATAGACAAAAGCTGAAAGCTTTAACTAAACTGAAGAAGAGCTCACAGGCTTTCCTTGGAAAAGCAAAGGAATTAATTTTGTCATATTAGAAGGGAAAGGTAGATTTTGAACAGACAGGCTTGAAATAACCAGGACATACTACTATCCTGAGTGTCAAAAAAAAAAGGGGGGGGGGGGATAAGACCTGCAACACATTCTTAGGATCACTAATGCCAAACTTATGGAAACAAAAGGACAGAGGGAAGTCATAGCCAAGAGATGCACAGAAAGAGCAAGCTTGAATGGACTGTGATCTGCAAAGTTGGAGCAAACATCCAAATTGATGAGATCACATATCCATTTATTATTAATCTATACATGCACTGAGAATATTCTTGACAAAGAATTAGAAGAGAACAAATAGGCTTTTGCAAATGATATTCCATAGTAAACCACATCTTTATCACCACATGACTGAAAAATGTACAGAAAACAAGATTCCATTGTGCTTATTGTTTGTTGACAACCAAAACTAACTCAGAAGAGCAAAATGCCACCTTAAAGGTTTTTCTCCAATAAAATGCTGCACGTATATATCACTATTATAAAAAGATTTCCTTTAAAGATACAAAAGATAACCTTGTTTGATATCCCTCTGGTTGCTACTACAAGGTAAGATTTAAAATAAAGAGATAAGTTATCTTATAGATATGTCACCATGATGGACAAGATCCAGCACAGAGTCCAACTTAAAAAGGAATTGCCTATAGATGGTGAGGTCCTTCAAATTTTGTTTGACAAAGTGCTGGTTACAACAAAGCCCAGAACCCTGCACAGCCTTTTGTGCAAATTCATAAGCATTCAAAAGAGTTTGGTCTAATTTTCTGACCAAGAAAATCCAAGTAAATGAAGTATGCCTAATTGTTCAATCTATGACATGTAGTTGGATGGACAACGTAAAGAGCTCGTCTATCAACATATATAACTTGGACAAACAGCAAATTGACAATAAGTTGGGCATAGAATTAAAATGGAGGAAAGACGAAAACTGGATTGCTTTTTAAATGATTCAACCTAAAACAAAAACCAATTCTTATAATATTAATATTCGTCCAGTGTTTCTGTATGGTTACAAGACATGTACCAAGTAGGCTCTGAAGAACACAAAGTAAATGTTACAATAGAAAGGTAAATGACTGTTGTTGTTTCAATCCTGTCCAAGTCTTTGCAATCCTATATGGGGTTTTCTTAGCAAAGATAATGGAGTGGTTTGCCATTTCTTTCTCCTGCTTATTTTACAGATAAGAAAACTAAGGCAAACACAGTTAAGTGACTTGTCTAGGGTCACACAGTTAACACGTGTCTGAGGCTGGATTTGAACTCAGATCTTCATGACTCCAGATACACTACTTAGCTGCCCTAGACTATATGAATAGACTATAGAATATTATAAAAAGGCAGTTACAAAGGCAAAGCAGTGCAAAGATGTCAACAAAGAAATGTATTAATAAAAAAGATGAGGAACCAGTCATATGGAAATATTGAAAGATAACTAGGTTGTGTACTCCACTGTCATCCACACAATGTCAAGAGAAATAAAGGAAGGCCTCGGTATATAAGATGGACCCCATTATGGAAAAATTATGGGAGGATAGAGATAAAAATTGTACAAGACAGAAAGGTATGGCCAGGTTATGAAACATGTCCTTTTAGAGACGACCTTACAGAAATGAGGTCATATAGCTATTTAAGTATTTTAAGTAAGAGGGAAAAAAAGTAGCAGAGTTAGAAGACCTCAGTTTGCATCCCAACACTATCATTTATTATGTAACCTCATGCAAGTCACTTAAATTTTTGGTGCATCAGCATCTTCATCTATAAAATGGGGATGCTAGAACTGCTCAAAATCTACCTTACCGCTTGTAAAGATCACAGGAGACAATGCATACAAAATACTTAACAATCCCATAAAGCACCATATTGATATTAATTATTATCACCTTTGGAATATTCTTAATAGAAAGCTAGATAGATTTCTAAACAACCTGGTTCTTTTCTTCTTCATTAAGCTGTGTGACAAGTCAGTTCCTTCATTTACAAAATGGAGATAACACTTTTACCTCCTTCCTTACAAGTTTGTTTTGAGATGTGTGTTTAATGAACTATATAAACGTGAGCTATTCTTATTAAGTAGACCTAAGTGGTAACTTCAAAATAATATCACAGGTTAATTATGACTTATCAATCTTGGTCTGAAAGAGAGCTGATAAAACAAATCTGCAGATACAGCCTGGTCCAGTGGAAAGAATACTGGTTCCGCAATCAGAGAATAATGGGTTTGCACCTTCCCCCTGATGCTTACTATCTGTGTAATCTCAAGTAAGTCACTTTACTCTCTGGATCTCAATTCCTTCAGTTGCAAAATAAAAGGGACAGGACTAGATGGTGTCTTCTTGATCTAAGGTCCCTTCCAGATCTATGATATTATTTCTAAGATCCTAAGACTCTCTCTCAGTAGGGGGATGATGGGTTCAGAAGGTGATATATGCTGTCACATAAAGATATTATGGCAGTTAGTATTGCTTAACTCTTTTTCTTTATTCCAAGGGATGAAGGAGAAAGAATATGTAAAGAAATGACTCTGGTATAAACCTAAAGGCTTCTATAAAATTTCAAAAATATATATCACAGAATTAAATTACTGATTTTTCTCCACCAAAAAGAGATAAATTACAAATGAGTATCATAAAGTTAAAATAAATGCTACATTAATCTTTTTCTGTATCTTTTTTGTTTAATAGGGAGATTTTAAGTGGCATAGGTTTACTGTAAGTTCAATGCTTGACTGTGTCTTTTACCGTTCACTATCAACAGTTTTTAAAGAAAAAGTTTGGTGAGTGAATGTTTTATACAGGCAGAGAATGTAATCAACACAATTTCCAAGGTAAATCAAAGGTATGTCCCTATTTAATTTTTCTTTAGCACAAATTATTAAGACTTACGTCCACACCAATCTGTCTTCACCAGTAGCTTAGAATTCTGATGATTCTTAAGTACACAAAAAATTATTCAGTTCCTTGAGACTTATAAATTTAATCTAAGCGAAAATAGGCTTATGTTGTCTTTTTCTATAAAATCCTTTGTTGGGATATGAGGAGGCAATCAGCAACTGGCACTTTAAAAAGTGAGAGGAAAATTGGAATTTCTGTACTTGAAGGAAAGCCAAAGTGCGGATCCAAGTCAATGGTCCAACTAAGGTTTTTTTGGGTTTTTTTCAAGTTATTATTCAACTGTTTTTCAGAGTTGTGAATGAAATTCAGGCTATAATGAGAACTAGGAAAAAAATAGAATAGATATTTCCAGTACCCTGAACTAAACCTTTTGGTAAGTATGAGCCAGAAACCTGAAAAAAAGGGGAGTTTCTAAAGAAATCTATTGAACATTCCCAAGTATAAGTCATGAACTTCTAATACATTTTTTCAATGGGGAAAGGGGGAGCTAATTTTGGAAACCTTCCCTTGTTTATTAATATGCTTGAATAAAAATCATTCTACTATGAAAAAGCAACAAATGACAAAAACAGAAAAGTAAATTATAGCTTGTTGCAGGAGGGAGGCTGCATTAAAAAAAATAAATAAAGGCCACAAGGATAACTTACTCTATGGCCTACTGTCTGGTGGCTAAATAAGCTTAGAAAAAATTAAAGAAGAATATAGAATATAGGTTAAATAAGCTTAGAAAAAAACTAAAGAATATATATTTTCACCTCAAAGTAGATTACTTTGACTTCTAATAGCAAAGAGACCGGAGGCTTCTTTGGATGGAGTAAAACGACAAGATGAGTAGAACAGGGTGAAACCTTTTGAAGACTCAAAATTAATGTCATCCTTATTTATTTACTTGGCATTTTGAAAATGCCTGCACAGGGGAAGGCTTATAGTTAAACACCTGATTATAAAGTAAATGTTTACTAGTTAAGGTCAATGTTTAACCTTGGGATGTGCTTGAGCAATAAAGCTACAGTTGCATCTAAGCAAAATTATGAAGGAGGCAAAGTTTGCCTTCAGTAATTCAAGGCTTCTCATTGTCCTCCTTCAATACCAAAGGCTCTCATGTTCTCTTCTACTTCTCAAAAGCCTATCCTCAGGAAAAGCAAAGAAATTCCAAAACAAAGTAAAAAGATAAAAACTTCACAATATTGTGACTTTCTAATTAGTTACATTTTAGTAGATGGTGCTTTAAACCAATGGAATGTGACTCTAACTTCTGAAATATGGGGGGTCTATATTAGATGGCCTTTGAAGGCACTTCCACCTCTAGAGCGATGATCCAATGACAAATTATACTGTACAAGAAGGTACCTACTCAGCCTCCCTGTTAAGCCAGCCCAAGGAAAAGGAGGTGCCTATTTCTAGGCTATGCTTCTAAAAAAGCTGCAACTCAAATCTGCTTTGGGTATTGAATTAAACAAACTCAGTTTTGGCCTAAAGGGCCAGCAGAAGTCTTTACAATGTTTTCTAAATCCCTTTAAGAGCTGTAAACAAATGGCAAGAAATAAACTATATCTGTATATGAATGATCTTGAATATTTTGGCATTAACACTGGGTGAAGGGGAGGTAGGGAGAGGGACAGGTGGAATACAGGGGAAGGTTCACGTCAAGACAGGGAGACATAGTGTACCTGCAGCTAAAGGTAAGGCTGTGGAGGAAAAAAAAAAACAACAAAAATATTTACTGAAGACCTCTGAGATATGTTTGATTTTTTTCTTTCTATATTGACCCATTCACATTTTATATTTTCAAAGTGGGGGCAATTAGGAAGTGACTTATTATCTGTCTGCTTTAAAGGGAAACAGCAGCTAACATGCATGAATTTTTGATGTCAGCTCCACTACCACAGAAATATCAGTAAACGTATATATATCACTAAAGTCATTATATAATAGCAATGAAAAGACATATTCATGCACAGAGATAGACAAAGCACTGGATCGACAAACAACAATGATCAGAGCAGAAAAATTATCAATTTAACAAGATTCTTTCTAAAAATCTATCAATAGGACTATAATCACAACCTCCTTGGTCACTAATCAAGGTTTGTTATGTTATTTGGACATAAATGAAGTAGGGCAAAGTGATAAACATCCTCAGTAATATCAGTCTCCTCTGTGTGGGGAAAAATGTATGCAAAGGTAAAAGCATTATTCTGAAAGAAACCATCTTCTTAAAGGACTATGGTAAAATCAAATCATGTTGGTGCCCTTCTGCACCTTTCATCATCTTTTTTGTCCAAATTTATTATAAACTAGGTTTTCAGATTCTTCTAATTATAAGAAAATTATTTCACCTTCTTCCTTTCTGTCCCCATGTTACTAAGTCCCAGAGAAAAGAAGTCCACCAAATGAGATTAGCATGGTTCTACAGAGAACATGCAAATTATTCCTGGGAGGTCTTGGTCATAGGTCAACTTGTGATCTCCCAAAAAGTAAATATTTACTTCACACACAATCAAAGTAAAACTTAAGTGTTTGAGAAACTAGTCTATTTTGAAGATCCGTAACACAAAGCAAATATTCGCCTCCAATTCGGAAAGCTCTAAAGCTATGGTTAAGAATCAAAGAAAGAAGTTGAAGAAAAAAATTAAAAATGGAGATAAAAGACATTTCCAAAACCCAGTAGGAAGGGGACAGCTAGGTGGCGCAGTGGATAGAGCACCGACCTTGGAGTCAACAGGACCTGAGTTCAAATCCAGCCTCAGATATTTCACACTTACTAGCTGTGTGACTCTGGGCAAGTCACTTAACCCCACTGCCTAGCCAAAAACAAAAACAAAACCCAGTATGAATTTAAGATTTTTTTCCACTGGGAAAAACAGTGTCCTTTTCTCCTATTTTAACTAAGTGTGCATGTTCAAAAACTTTAAAAAACAAGGATGGGGCAGCTAGGTGGTGCAGTGGATAGAGCCCTGGCCATGGAGTCAGGAGGACCTGATTTCAAATCTGGCCTTAGACACTTGACACTTACCAGCTGTGTGACCCTGATTGCCTCACCCCCCCCCCAAAAAAAACCCACAAAAAACAAGGATAAATGGAACATTCAGTTCTTCACAGTACTGTACTGGTAAAATTCAGAATTGCAGACTGAGTGATGTGCAAAACAATCTTATTAAATAAAATGATATGGTTAAAACAATCTGTCCTTGAAGTTCAAGTCCAAGCAAAGCAGCTACATTGACATTTCTTCGTTTCAAAGACAAAGAAGCGAAAGAAAAATGAAAGGGAGAAAAGATGCTTCTATGACACTATCCTCTTCCACTGGGCCTGCTGGCAGAACAATTTGAGAAGTCTAATGAATAACACGATATTTGCACATGTTTTTGTTTGCGTAACATGCACATGCACACTTGTGTACACACACACACACACACACACACACACACACGTGTGACTCTACTCCTCAACTAATTTTCCAAGATTTGCACACATATTTCTAACAAGGTCGATTTAAATGCTACAACCAAACAAGAGTGGTCATTCATCAACTATTTTCCTATTTTCTTTTCATCATGATAATGGACAACAGTTTGGCATCAAAACTAAATAGGTCTCTATATCTTACCATGCTTATAGAGGTATCAAAAAGTCATGCAACAAAATGGTAGAACAATTTATGAAACTTGGTTTTATAAATAAAAGCATAAACATAAATATACACAAAATAAAACCATTTGTTTTAAATGTTTATTTTTGAACTTTGTGTGTTCCCTGAAAATATGAAAATCTTAAAAATGAAAATCCATATGTATAAACCAAATAAATTTTGGAGGTGGCCATTCACATGTAAAAGGATTTTGGGAAGGTGAGGGGCAGCTAGGCAGCACAGTGAATACAGCACCTGCTGTGAAGTCAAGAGGACCCGAGTTTCAAATCTGCCCTTAGGTACTTGACACTTACTAGCTGCACGACCCTGGGCAAGTCTTTTAACCCCAATTGCCTCACAAAAAAAAAAAAAAAAGGATTTTATGAGAGGGTTCCTTTAAACAAGGGTTTTTTTTTTTTAACCTGGAACATATGAACTTTACAAAAAAATACTTTGGTAACTGTATTTCAACATAATTGTTTTCTTTTGTAATCCCATATATATTATTTAATTAAAAATATTACTGTGAGAAGTTATCCATAGGTTTCACCAGACTGCCAGAGTCCATGACACACAAAAAAAAGGTTAAGAAACCCTGTGTTAAACAATGACCTTCCCTAGGCTTCCCAAATGTTTGTTTATAGATGATTAACCAATTGGCTAAGAAGCATAAAGCTCCATAGGGAGGAGCCACTGCCCAGTGGTGATCAAAATGAAAACAGAATTCAATTCATAATAAGTGATTCACACCCAATTTTTCTGGAACATTCTATTACTAAGTCAAAGTACAGTCACAGAGTGGTGTAAAACATTCATATTATAATACACTGAGGCTTTGGCCTTTTGAATTCCCATCAAGCTAACTGAGGAAAGAAGATAAAGGACAAGAGCTGCAGAATGAGGAGGTCTGGATTTTTATTTAAACTCTGCCCTTTACAAACTAGTAGTGTGGACAAATCACTTAACCTCTCTGGATACTGGGTTCTAATCTGCAAAGCGAAATTGGATGAAATGACCTTGAGAGTCCCTTCCATCTCTAATTTTTATGTTTCTAATGATCATGAATGAAAATCTTACATACTTGAAATTCTTTGAAAATGAAAGTGAAAAAGCCTTCATGACTTTTTAAAGGATCTAATATTCTCACATGTTCCTTTGGTCAACACACACACACACACATAAGCACGCACACACGCACACGCGCAAATCAGTTATTATGGAATCTTGTTTCAAAATAACTTATTGAACTATGGCATGAGTGAAGACTTAGAAGTTAAAATTCACTTATTTAAGGAAAAAAGAGGGCAAAACTACAGTTTGTCTTTTTTTACTTAACAATGATAAGACATATAACAACAGGTTATATTATATTAGTGTTAATACTTGCTATAAAACCTTCTCTAATTTAGTATATCAATTTTTAAATGCCTCTAATGAGGGTGCCACTCACCAGTATGAATCTTCTCATGTCTCTGTAGAAGGTACTTCTGTATGAAACGCATGTCACATTGACTACACTGAAATGGTTTTTCACCTTAAAATAATTTCACATCCATAAATTAGTTACTGAAAATAACAGTTTACAGGAAAAGTGTACTTTAGAAACCTAAACTTGAGTAAATTACAACTCATTCTCTCACAAACCCTAGCCACTTTTCATTAACTACACAGGATTTCATTTCCTCTCAAGTTTTTCCTCAGAATTCACATTCATACCAAAATGGAAATGTGATAAAAAATGGATCTAATTTTCTCAAAGAAGAAGGGCTAGCATAAAACTGAATTTAGATTTGGGAGAGAATAAGCATTTTTATTTACTTATCTAAGCAAAAAGACATCAGGCTAAGTATCAAGAACACATGTTATAAATGGGGGTTAATTATAGCAACTGAGCTATAAATTACCCATTCATTTCTCATAAAGGGGGAAAAATGTACAAAACATTATTTCTGTCATTTTACATATCTACACTAAATGATTTCTTTCCCCTGCCTGCTTCTCCACCCTCCCATCCCTGATTGATACTAATATATTTAAATACTTCTGACTTTGGTACATAAAATATTTAAGTTTGGATATCAAGTTAGTAAGTTCTTAGAAATTGCATTTAAAAGGAACTAGAAATATTTTCTAAGAACTTATCTTTATCAACGTTGATGAAAAAAATAATCATGAGCCCATTGCAAGACAGAAATACCTGTATGAATGAAGACATGTCTCTGTAAATGATAGTTCGTTCTAAAGGCAGCATTGCAGTGCTCACAAACATGAGATTTAGGGGTTTTCAAACCAAGTGATCCATCCTCATTTATTGTAAGGATCTATTTAAAAAAAAAAAAGAAAAAGTTCTTAAAATATTCACAAGCAAATATTAATCTAAAAAAATGATGCCATGTTACCTATTTCAGTGCAAAACAACGAACATCAGAGAATGTGAAAGAAAACATCTTTCCTTAACTACCTTGACTGAACTACTAGAAATATTTTCAAGTGTAAAGATGCTCTAAAATTCAGAAGGGGAATAAAAACCTGACTAGACCAATAAATGAGGACAAGCAAGCTAAAACAGCTCTCAAGCTCACATGTATTCTGGGTGATGGAGTCTTGGGTGCTCTTAGCCAGTTTAACAGTGTTACTGTGTTTTCCCTTTCAAATTCTCATGTCCACTCAAACCAAAAATCTTGTATATTGGACAAGTACTGTGCTTCAAACTTGGAATATAAAACCAAGAGTCACAACTTCTCTAAAACAACACAGCAGAGTCTAACATTCCTAACAATATCAGCAATATTGACAAATAAAAGCTCTTTTACTCAGTTAATTATCAATATTACTTTCTCTACTTCCCACTGAAAAATTAAAAGGAAGTTATGTTATATAATCTTAAATGAGTAGAAATCTGAGGTTCTACCCTGAGATGTCTGAGGATTTGCTCCTATCAAAGGCTACAGTTTCATATGATTCTTGATCCAATTCATTCATTTATTCAACACTGTATTATTTTGACACTATATATAGCAACTCTGTTATGGATATAAAATAAGAACATGATCCCTCTCATCATTTTATAACCTTAATAAGGACACATGACATACAGATATGAAAAGTAAAATATTTATCAGTGGTTTTGCTCAAGGCAGATATGTACCAAATGAGTGGTACACACAATACACACTGAAAATATAGATGTTCAGAAAGAATGATCATTGTCAAATACAATGGTCAAAGAAGGCTTCATGGGGAAAATAGGTTTTAAGTCAGGCCTTAAGGGATAGGAAGGTTTTAAGAGGCAGAGAAGGCAAGAGAAGGCACTATAGACAGGGAAATAATGACAGAAAAGGGTTGGAGGCAGGAATGTGCATAGCATGTTTGAGGCACAGTGAACAGAAGTAAAAATGACTGAATTTGGGTTGGGAAGGAATGGAAAATATCATTGGAAAAGGGAATGGGACCAGTTGTGGACAGTTTTAAATGCTAAGCTAAGGAATTGGGGCTTAATCCCAAAGACAAGGAAAAGCAACTAAAGGATCTTGAGCCAAAGGGTGACATGAAAGTAGCTTTTTAAAGATGAATCTGGCGGCAGTATGTAGCATCATTGAGAAACTAAATGAGACTAAGTGCACTGAAGCCTCCTATCTGTGAGTTTTCTTTTCAGGCTATTCTGAGGCTGGATCTGGAATCTAGTCTGATACAGGACTCCTAGGGCTACCTCAAGCTGAGTTGTTGCTACCAGAATTCCTAAGATATTTCAGGCAGTCAGAAGAAAGGACACAGATAGAATCAGCATGGTGTCTCCAAGTATCTTAGGATTCAGAGTGGTCTGGAATCCAGGGGAGACATGCTATGGAAGCAGGCTCTTGGGAGGAACAATGGTTTAATGCCTATAAAGTGAATGCCTCTAAACAGATGTAAGTTTATAAAAAATCTGTACAACAAACTACATTTTAAAAAGCAGCCTGGAATAAAATAACAGAAAGGCAAGAAGTTAAAAATAACAGCAATAAAAAACTAGACAGCAGGATGAATGGGAAGATACTAAGATCAGAAAAAGTCATATGGAGGGATGGACATGGAAAACAGAGGTGACAAGTTGAGATCTTCAGAAAACAAAGACACGACTTCCTCATAAAACGTGGAAGGAGTGGGAAAGGCAGGAAAAGAGAATTTTAGATTTTAAAAATTTACCTTATCATAAGGCATATGGAAAGTTCTGTCTAATGATTTAATGCAACTGATTTGACAAATAACCATGCAAATCAAACAGGGCAGTTGGGCCCCAAGCAAACTGCTAAGTTGACCCACAATGCTTCAGGGACTAATCACCAAAGTATGGAGGGAGGTGTTTGGCAGAAGAACAGTAGTGGATGTCATACAATTTCCTGAAGTAAGAATGCAGTTTTATCTGTAGCTAGTTAGCTTCAAATTTTTTTAACCACTGCCAAGTCACATGGTACTATGTAATACTATAATATCCATACAATAATATGCAATTTAACAGTATGCCAAAATGAAAACCAAGAGTAGATGACTAATATATTTTTTAAAACACTGATCCAAATCATTTTAGCAAAAAGTAAATAGTTATAGTATTAATAAATTAAAATATCCATTGAAAATTTCAACTAAAAGTAGTATACTAGTTATTAAGTGCCAAAAAAAAGGTAGCTTGGTAGCTTCAGTAGCAGAGCAACGGCAAAGAAAATCTAGCTCTTTGTAGGAACTAAATCCTGTGAAATGGATGTAGTCTTGCCTCCAAAAGCTCTTTTATGAATAATCCAGGGGTCCTATGTCATTGTTTTCTTCCACTGGTGGCAACAAGTATTTTTACTACAGATCCAATATTTAATATAAAATGATTAAACTGTCCTCTTTGCCATGAGAACATTAGAAAAGCAGAGAAACTAGTTTATTTGTAAACCTGACAACATATAAAAAAGATTCCTACTTGTTTTCTACTTTCATATTTTGAATTCAATCTTTCCTCCTATTTAAGGAAGAACAAAGGTACTACTTTGGATGAATATCTTTGGAAAGTTTTATTCTGCTGAAAAAAAAATGGGGGCTGTCTAAAATAGTGAAGGAAGACTATAGTCTAAAATTTATAAATTGAGTTATTTGCATTTTGTACCTCTCCTTATTTCCCCTAGTCCACAGGTAAGAAACCACATGTGGCCCTCTAGATCCTCAAGTGAGGCCCTTCGACTGAACCCAAACTTCACAGACCAAATCCGCTTAAAGGATTTGTTCTGTAAAACTTGTACTCAGTCAAAAGGCTACCACCAATGACCTAGTGGCCTCGAGGTCACGGGTTCCCCACCCCTGCCCTGGACTCTGTAATCCTTTCTCAGAACTATACTGTAGTATTTAAGGCTTTCCAACATACAATATGACCCACTAATATCCACATCAAGTATTACTCTCTCTTTACTGTTCACAGTGAACTTTAAGGCACTGGGTATATGTCCATTTGAGAGGTGTTGGTACCATCATTAAGATACTTTGCTGGATCAAGCAAAGTGTCAATGTAGGTTTCAGTTCATTCCTGCTGAAAGTGGTGGTAAACCAAAGACAAGAAATTAATTTGGCAGAGGCAAGGAGCTCTTTTATAGTAGTAAGACTATGAGATTTACTAATACATTTTGATCTCCTGGTTGAAAACCTGTGCCTTAGAGATTTACTACTGCACTCATGCCAACTTCTTATGACAAATATTTTAGATATGTTTTTCTCTTCAGCATTTTAAATTTTAAAAATTCACTTAGACTAAGACTTAACCTAGTCAAAGATCTTTATTCTCTCACTGTTAAAATACCAATTCCCTGTTGGTGGAGTTGTGAACTGATCCAACCATTCTGGAGAGCAATGTGGAACTATGCACAAAGGGATATAAAACTGTGCATACCCTTTGACCCAGCAATACCACTTCTAGGTCTGTATCCCAAAGAGATCATACAAATGGGAAAAGGACCCATATGTACAAAAATATTTATAGCAGCTCTTTTTGTGGTGATAAAGAATTGTAAATTGAAGGGATGGAAAAATTTATTTTGGAGTACGAGTCTATCAATTGGGGAATGGCTGAATAAGTTACAGTATATGAATGTAATGGAATACTATTGGGCCATAAAAAAGGATGAGCAGGAGGGCTTCAGAAAAACCTGGAAAGGTTTTTTTGAAAGGTTTACATGAATTGATGATGAGTGAAGTGAGTAGAACCAGAACACTGTACACAGTAACATCCACATGCCATGACCAACTTTGATAGACTTATCTCTTTTTAGCAATGCAAGGATCTAAGACAACTCCAAGGGACTCAGGGTGGAAAATGCTGCCTACATTCAGAAAAAGAACTATGAAGTCCGAATGCAGATCACAACATATTATTTGCTCTCTCTTTTTTTTTCTTGTTTCTTCTTTCTCATGGTTTCTCCCATTGGTTCTAATTCTTCTTTACAACATGACTAATGTGAAAATAGGTTTAATATGACTGTACATGTTGAGCCTATATCAATTTACAGGTTGTCCTGGGGTTGGGGAAAGGAAGAGATGGGGAGAAATTTGGAATTCAAAATCTTATCAAAGTGAATGTTGAAAACTAAAAATAAATAAATAAATTTATTAAAATTTAAAAAAAAAAGCTTAACGTCAATGAAATAAAATAAAATACTAATTCCCTTTGACTGAAATCTACCCCTCTTCAAAATAGTTCAGTCTCTCTCTTGAACTTAACTCTTAAAGGGGCACAAACACTTCTTATCCACATTACTAAACAAAACAAGATCTATCCTACTTACTGAATGATTTTTAAACAACATCTATAGCTCACAATGTTGAATGAGCTCCCCCATAAACCAATATATGCAAATTCAGTGACAGGTCTCAAAAACTAAAATATCTATTTTACATTTTTAACAACAAAATTAACTTCCATTTCTATGAAAAATTTTATCTTATGCTCCAGAGGAAATAAAGGCTACTAAATATCCAATTTTGTTATTTCTTTACATTCAAAAACAATGACAAACTTAGCAATACTTACCTGTAGGTAGAGTATTTCAAAGATAACCAGAGAAAGCCTCATCATAATGACTTCATTGACCTGGTTAATTTTGGTGGGTCTTCACTTCCTCAACCAATTTAAGTAGCCCAATAATACTTGGGTTATTCTTTTCCCTTAGCCTCCCTTCCTTAAAAGCTTCAGATTATTTCATTAATGATCAAATTTCTTTAACAAAGATTCCATCACAGCAACACCTTTCTTAACCAGCAGACTTTAGGCAATCTCAAGATTATGGAATATTCAAAAACGAAAAGACTTATTGTACTCCAAAATAAATTTAAAAGTTTCTGAGTCCAATTGGGTCAAAGTTTGTACGGTTAAGAACTGCAGAAGGAAGAACTGTGTCTGCTAACTGTGAGAACAAGCTTCACAAGGTAGAAAACAGAGGAGGCAACAACAACCACCTAAACAACCCCAGTAAGAATCAATGGGGTGGGAAATAACAAAACACCAACTAAAAAGACACAATACTCACTAAGATATTTAGCTAAATGACAAACTAAGCTATAAAACAACTCAATAGCCAGCAAGACTGGAAAGAACCAAATTATAAACCATAATAAATCAATTAAGGGGAATTCAGCCAAAGAACAAGCTAATCCAACACCCTCTCAAAAGTTTGGTGACATTACTAAATTTAAGAACAAAACAGCAATTGCTATATGTAATAATGACTCTTAGGTATCAAGAAAAGGATAGATTATATCCTGCATACTTTGCTTATTAAGTTAGGGGAGTGATTAATACATTCTAGAAAGATTTCCATCAAAACTTTTGTTACTGTTGTTTGTCCTTCGTTCTCGAAGTGGACCATGACATCAAGAAGCTGATGCTATGACTTGCACATGAACTGGATTTAAGTGAGAAAGGGCCGTGCAAAGTCACCAGCCTCACCTTCTCCTCCAGAGCCATTTGGGTCCTGTGACGTTATCAGGATGACTGGAGATAACTTTCTCCATCCATCAAAACTAGTTTAAGCTTAAAGGGTTAATTTCATTATCTGAAAAATTTCACTTAGACACTTCATTTCTTTATAATTCAACAAACATTTATTAAATGCCTATGTTGTATTATGGCACTGGAAAAATAAGTATTACCATATTTTTATTCAGCACTTTACTTCCTCATATAGTTTCCTCTCCTTGTCCTCCTACAAACATTACAAAGATTAGCCTGACAAATCTTTACTGAGAAAATGTTCTCATCAGGAAATTCTAAGACAATACAACAACAGAACCTGGGAAGAAGCATCAATCAGAGTTTCAAAATGGGCAGTAGGAAAGTATTTTCTAGAAGTTTCTGTACCTATAATATGTTGTTCTTCCTAAAGTTCACTGTGACCTACAACCACTCCACTGTGTACTAAAACGACCTAAAGTACTATAATAGACATATCTCTAGTTCTTACTTCTGATGGAGAAGAAGGGATATTCCAGGGTAAACAACAGTGAACACAGTGTTCAGTACACTCTCATATTAGAGATGTGAAAATTGGAGAGATTTGCAAATTATTTTGAAATTCTGGGGCAAGATAATAATAACAACAATTATTTATATATTACTTATGTATAAGGAAACTTTATTTTGTAAATTTAACTCAATATTTTTAAAATTCTTTTGAGATAGGATTCTTTTGAGATAATTTACAGATAGGTAAACTCAAGAGTAATCGCTTACTCAATATCACACAGCAAGTTAGCACAACTGAGAACTGAAATCAAATTGGCTGATGAAAGCAAAGTTGCTATATTAATACCTCCCAGTCCATAACTCACTTATCCAGCAACCATAACTGTCCAGGAACACAGTACAAAAGCAAGAAGGAACCATAAAACAGCTTCAGAAAAGTCAAAAGAGAGCTCATAAAATTCATGAATTTTACCAAGAAGGGAGGCCTTCACACAATACCTACACACTTTTACTTTATACTTACTTCTAACAAGCCTGATTACTTGTTTTCCTAGACCATAACAAATTAGGAGCAATAACTTCATGAAGAATTATAAAACTGTCAAGAAATCAAAGGCATAACAATCTATACCTATTTAGTACAGAGCCAAATAAAACTGATACTTCTGTGTATATGATACAATATATACTTAATGTTCATAATTTATAACATCAAGAAATGGTTAAATTATATTTGGTATATACTCTTTTTAAGAAGAAAAAAAAGGGGGACAGCTAAGTGGCCCACTGAATAGAGCACCAGCCCTGTAGTCAGGAGGACCTGAGTCCAAATCCAGCCTCAGACACATTAACACTAGCTATGTGACTCTGGGCAAGTCACTTAACCCCAATTGCCTCACCAAAAAAAAAAAAAAAAAAAGGAGAAAAAAAAGAATACAATACATTTTAGAAAGCTGTCTATCAAAATGTTTAAAATACCATTTTGGCATTTAATAGGTTAAGTTTCAGTTTATCTGGAAAATGTAGAACAGCTCATTATCTGAGATCATATTTGTTATTAATAATAAAAATAATTTCATACTTCTACTGCACTTGACAGTTTACATAGCAATATCTTTATAACTCTGTCATGCATTTAGTACAAGAACGAATACTTTCACTGTTCAGATGAGGAAACTGAGGCCCATAAAAGTTAAGTGACTTAGAGTCAAACTCAAAACACAGTGATAAACCCAAGTCTGCTGACTTCTGAGAGCAGCCTTAGATAAAAAGCTATTGCAATAGTCCAGATGGATGCAATGAGGGCGTATGTGAAAAAACGATTCCAGAGATATAATTAACAAGCTTTGGAAACCAAAGAAGCAGGGGAAGAGTTTAAAGGTAATACTAAGAAAGACTGAGTAAATGTTAAGTGCCACTGACTGAAAAAATGAAGTCAAAAGAAACATTTAAGGAAAAAGAATCTGCATAGTATTCTACAAATTTTCAAAGCATTTCCACATATGCCAGCTACATCGTTATTTTAATGATGTAGCCATTTCTAAAAATACTTTCGAAATTACTTTCATAGTAACCCGAGGTGATTGGTCTCAATAAATTATGGTAACACCAACTTATGATCCAAAAAAGTATTGCCTACCTTAATCAACAAACTTTCATCCAAATTACTGTTTCTAGAAATCAAACTTATTGAACGAAAGAATATTACAGGTTCTAAAAGAAAATATAAAGGAAGAGTTACAAAAATACTGTGCCAATGGCTAACCTCCAAAGGTAATTAACAAAATAATCATCTCAAACACTGGACTTGGAGAGAGAGGAATCCAGTTAGAATGCTTATCTGCCTGTTCTGCCTGTGTGACCTCTGGCAAGTCATTTATTTTCTCTGGGCCTGTTTCCTCATCTACAAAATGAGGGGATTTGACTTCATAACTTCTAAAATCCCTTACAATTCTAAACTTATGATTCTATGTATATACATAAATTCTGATGGGGTTTTTTGACTTAAAAAAAAGTTTTATAATCACACTTTATATCTACTGGTTCCCAATTCCAATACATAACGAAGACAAAGTCACCAGGATTCAAAGGATCCATTATGGCATAACTGCACACATGAGAATTACAAGTCTATAACTGATATGGACTTTATAATAATAAATGGAAAAATAATGAGTCTTCAAAACAGAATGAAATTACAACTCACCAAGAGTTTTAAATTACTCTAAGTACCAAAACCAAATAAAGATTGTCGACTTATAAGCCTGGCCATCAGGTCAAGGTTAATATATTCTGTCTCTTCACTTGATGGTGATTTTTCAAAAATCAAGTTATTAAAAACTCTTTTAAACTCCTCTGAAACAATAGGCCAAACTCATTAATTGTGCCTCAAGTTCTTGAATATCAAACAAGAACCACAAATCCTTGCTAAGGAATACCATTGTTAAAAATGACCCTTAACTCTGGAAAATTACATACAAAATGTCAGCATCATTTTAAACTCATATTCTACACCATATAAATGTGTTTTTATTATGTGTATGTATAAACACATACTCCTCTTCATCCTTATGCTGCCGATATTTGAAGACTCGCCCCTTTCAGTTCTAGGAACTTTCACCCCCGGACTGTCCTGATTGGTAAGTGCCTTACCCTCTAAGTGCCTTACCCTCTATCTACTTATCATTCTACAGGAGAGTCCAGCTCTATCTAGGCAACCCCAGACACTTCTCTTTATTCTTCTTCAGCCATATTTCCACCACTCAAGTACTTTCCACCCAACCACAAATACTTTCCAGTTCTAGATCCATAATCAAATCAATACTAGCACTGCTCCTGAAGAAGGTATATCAATCCCTTTTCCCCCCTCCCCAATGGCTCCAGGCACTATCCAATCCAAAATACCCTCTTTTCTGGCCACTGCTCCCTTATATATATATGCAATCTCTCCCTTTTAGATCCTAAGATCCTTGAGGGGCAGGCACCAAATCACTTTTATGTTGTATACCAAGTTCTTGGCACATAGTGAGCACCTAATAAATGCTTCTTCATTCATTCATTCAAATAATTTCATCCAAAATCATAGAATCTAAGAGTTGGAAGGCACCTAAGAGGTCAGCAAGTCTAACCCACACCTGAACAAGTATTCCCTCTAAAACGATGTTCCCAGCAAACTATTAGCCTTTACCTGAAGATTCCACATACCAGCCCAATCTTCTTCTGAACAGCTAATAGGAAATTTTTCCTTACATCAAGCCTAAGTCTTCCATTCTGCAACCCCTACACACATTGTTTCTAGTTCTGCCCTTTAGAGGTAAGCAGAATAAATCTAATGCTTCTTCCACAAGGCAACCCTTCACAAAAACAGTTATGTTTCTCCCTAATTCTTTTCTTCTTTAAGCTCCTTCAATGTTCTTTCAAACGATCTTCACGTGGGCATGCTTGGTTGCCCTCTTCTGGAAACCTATAATCTTTATTAAAATGTAGTGTCCAGAACATAACACTCCATACGTGGTTTAATAAAGGCAGAATACAGTTAGACTATCACTTCCCTTACTCTGAGTATTATGTCTTTCTTAATGCAGACTAAGATCACATTCACTTTTTTAAGCAATAATTTTACTGCTGACTCATACTGAGTTTCCATTCATAAATGGGAGGAACTGTGGTAGAGGAGAAAGAGAGCAGACCTGGCAGTCAAAGGGCCTGAATTGAAATTTCACAATAACTACTATGTGACCCGGGGCAAATTACTTAACCTCTTTGGATCTCAATTTTGTCATCCATAAAATGAGGAGGTTGAACTAAATGAGCTCTAAGATCCTGTTCATTTCTACATCTATGAGCATATAAATCCTAAAGCAACTAGATCTTTTTTCAGGTCAAACGGTATATTTAGTCATACTTTCCTCATCTAAATGTACTTGCAAAGTTGTTGGGGGCTTTTTAACCCAAGTACAAGATTTTACATTTATCTATCATTTTATGTTACTCTATTTGGACCAACATTCTAACTTGTCATGGCCTTTTTGTTTTTGGTGTTTTGTTTTTTGTTTTTGTTTTTGTTTTTTTTTCGGTTGGGTAATGGGGGTTAAGTGACTTGCCCAGGGTCACACAGCTAGTAAGTGTTATGTGTCTGAGGCCAGATTTGAACTCAGGTCCTCCTGAATCCAGGGCCAGTGCTCAAGGTCTTTTTGAATCAAAACTTTTATCATTCAACATGTTAGTCACACCTCTCAGTTTTGTGTTTCTGCAAATTTACTACGTATGTTAGCTATACTTTCATCCAAGTAACTGATGAAAATGTTAGACAGCACAAGGTCAAGCACAGCTCTCTGGGAAAACTCTACAAGATCCTTCTAGACTCTCCCCACTCCCACCCTCCTAGCACAAAAAAAAACCAAAACACACACACAACACACACACACACACACACACACATTCAAAAAACTCTGAATGCACATCACTGTATCATTATCTATTCTATGATTTCTCCATCATATCTACAAGAACAGCATGTAAAACTACATACATCAAATACTGTGCTAAAATCATAGGTAAATTTGATGCATCAACATTCCCCTGATTTAACAGTCTAGTTACCCTATCAATAAAGGAGATGACATGACAATTCTTGATGAAGCCCTACTAGCTCATTTTGATAATTACTTCCTTTTCTAAAGGTTTATTAGCTACACCCTTAAGAATATATTCTAGATAAACAGAGCCAAGAAAACAGCATACACCAATGGTTCTCAAAATCCAGGAATAAAAGTCAAACTCACTGACTTTTTGTGTATAAATTTCACTCTCTTCCCTTTTAGAAAATCAAGATATTTGCCTGCCTCTGGCTCTTCAACAACTCTTTCATACTCTCATGATCTTTCAAAAATCATTGAAAGTAATTCAAAATCACATTTTCCAAAATACTTTCAGTATTCAGGGACATAGTTCATCTAAGCCTGACAATCTGAACTCATAAAAGGTAGCTAGGTATCCATTTATTATCTGCTTATTTATACTGGATTTTTATGACTTATTAGCTATATTTGTTTTGCCGTTTCCAATTCAAAGATTATTTTCCTTTGCAGAGAAAACAAAAGCAAAATAAGAGTTAAGTAGTTCTGTTTTCTCACCATTGTCTCTTCTACCCAAGCAGTGATCTTAGTCCATCTCTAATCTGCTTTTCCATCAAATACAATGGAAAAGACTATTAATGAACCCTTGAAATTATGACTCTAAAAAAAATTTCTCAAAATTTCATATCTAGTGTAGACTTAACTTTTCATCTAGCAACTGTGTGCATAAAAGGCACACAAACAGATTTTTCCTCCTTAAAAACTTAAGAAATAATTCATGAAGAAATGTTCAATGTTCAACATAATATAGTCAATAGGTATTACCTACCAAAGTAGATAAATTCAACTAATTTGAAAGTTTGAAATTATTAAAATATGATCTTTAAAATATTTATTTTATAAATATCTTAGGTATAAAACCGGGCAAAGATTTCAAAATATAATTTTTCTAAAAAAGTTACCCTTCTTTTCTTTATTTACACTCTCTCACTTAGTGATCTTATCAGCCCCCATGGGTTCAATTATCATCTCTATACAGATGATGCCCTAGGGTTTCTCCTGGGTTAGTCTTTCATCATCACCTGCCTAATGGCCACTTTCAAACGGATGTCCTATAGGCATATGAAACTCAACATGGCCAAAACAGATCTTATCATCTTTCCCCCTAAATGGACTATTCTTCTTAATTTCCCTATTTCTATGAAGGACACCAACATCCTTCCAGTCAAGTAATCCAACAACCCAGGCCCACAACCTTGGAGTCATTCCTGACTCTTCACTCTCTCCCATTCCTAGAAATCCAATAAGTCGCCAAGTCTTGACAATCCTACTTCCATAATATATCTCCTATCCATTTTCTTCTACTATTCTTATGGGTGCAACTCTAGTTCTAGGTCTCATCATCTTTCATGTAGACCATTAGAATACAGACCATTACAACTATATTCTAATTAGTATCCCTGGCTCCAGTCTCTTTCTTATCCAATCCATCTTCCACACAACAACCAAATTGATATGACTAAAGCACAGGCATAACTAGGTTGCTCCCCTGCTCAAAAAACTACAATTGCCTCTAAGGTAATACATAAGCTCCACTGTCTGGCATTCAAAATCTGAATCCAATATATCTTTCCAACATCACTACACATTACTCCTCTTTATGCACCCCAGCTTTTTTTTTTTGTTTTTTGTGAGGCCACTGGCATTAAGTGACTTACCCAGAGTCACACAGCTAATGAGTTTTATGTGTTTGAGGTCGAATTTGAACTCAAGTCTTCCTGACTCCAGGACTGGTGCTCTATCCACTGTGCCACCTAGCTGCTGCGAACTTGCTATTATTTATCCACCACATCTTCTTTCCTATCTCCATAACTTTGCACAGTCTATTTTCCCTACCTCACCCCCTACAAATACCTGAAGTTCACTATCATCTCACCTCTACTTCAATCAGCTTCTTTCAGAGCTCAGTTCAAGTGCTACAACCTCTTCATAAGGCTTTCCATGATCCTCCCAGTTCACAGAACCATGAATTTAGATCTTGAAAAGCCCTTAAAGGTACCAAGGCCAAATCTCTCATTTTTCAGATGAGGAAACTGAAGCCAAAAAAGATTACGTGACTTGCCCAGGGTCACACAGCTAGTAAGTGTTTGAGTAAGAATGCAAGCTCAAATCTTCGTAACTCCAAGCCTGGCACTCTGTCCACTACTCTACCTAGGTGGCTCCAATGCTAGTGCTCACCCCCTGAAATCAGTTTGTATTTACTTTGAATATATTTCACATTTACTATTTATAGTGAAAATAAACCAGGGGGGGTTTTGAAAAAAATTCTGATAACTGCATTTCAATATACTTGGTTTATTTATTTTATACATTTAAAAACATTATCCTAAGAAAATGTCCATAGGCTCACAAAACAAAAAAGTTAAGAACCCCTGACTTAAAGGCAAATGTTGTTTCCCCCAGGAGAATTCAGGTGCCTTAAGAGAAAAAAACATTTCACTTTTGGTTTTGATTTTGTCACATAATCTTATGTACTACTGTCTCTAATTGCAAGTAGAGATCGGTTCACTTTTCATACTTGTATCCTCAACACCTAACCCAGAGCCTGACGTATAATAGGTGCTCAAAAAATACTTGATTAATAAATGTTTGCCAAATGAACAAAAAAACTGAATGAATAAAACAAGCGTTGCTCTATAGAACTTAGGAAAAGATAGCACCGACAAAAATGGAAATACTAAGAAAAGTCTTTTGACTAAAATATCCAGTGAAATTTGAGGTCTGTTGAAATTAATGATCTTTTAAAATACTGGAAAAAAATTTTGCTATTCATATAAACATATATCTAGATCTATACTTCCTCCTATCAGGGGCTATTGTTATTTCAGAAACTGATCATTTTTTATAAATAAATGTATTATATATATAACATATACCTAGGTAGCACAGTGGATAAAACACTGGGCCTGAGGTAGGCCTAGGCAGACCTGAGATAAAATCTGGCCTGAGACACTTATCAGCTATGTGACCCTGGGCAAGTCATTTAGTCTCTATTTCCCTCAGTTTCCTCATATATAAAATGGGAATAATAATAGCACCTAACTCCCAGAGTTGCTGTAAAGATCAAATGAGATAATTGCAAAGCATTTAGCTGACTTACAGTAAGCACTATATAAAAGTTAGCTACTGTTATTATTAATTACGATTTTTTTAGTCTTCAAAGCATAATTTTACCCTATAGATAAGTAATTTGATGATTCATAAATGAATCACAAATTCGTAAGTTTGATAATATGATTCACAAATGCAAACTAGCCCTCCAAAAAGATGACCATCATATGATGAATATGTTGAGATATGGGGAGAAAGGCAGAGTATGGAAAGATTTACCAAATCTTATTTATATATCTATATCTATATCTATATGCACACATACACACACAAACACACACACATATGATGCAATGAATTTCTGGGAATCAGAGGAATGTCATTTGCTGAAAAATATGAAAATCAATTTCCTATAATAGTTTTTGTGGAATTAATATGTTGTTGACAAACAATTCAGTGGTCCCCGAATTATTCATGATAAAGAATTAGTTCTGAGTTACTGGAAATACTATAATCTTCTTTCTTACAGAAGTTATGAAAAATATTTAACACAGGAGAAACAAATCATTAACCAGACACCTGGCACTGGCTGTCATTAGCCAATTTGTTGAAGTACAAGAAAATGGAGATGCAAAAAGAAGAACAGTTAAAAAAAAAGGACATATAAAAGGAAAAGGAAGAAGAGAGAAAAAGATGGAGAGGGAAAAGATATAAAGATATCAAACAGGATATGGAAAGAGAGTATGGAAACTGACAAGGAAGAAAGAGATGGAAGAAGACTATAAAGACTATAGCTTGGCACCTTTCTGCTTTCCTTGAATCACAATGAGAAGGTAGGCTACAGCATTTGGGTCACTAGGGTCCAAGGTAGGGCTCAGGAGAAGAAATGGAGGGGAAAGCTGAGGAGAAAAGGAAAAGCCACTTCTTTCTGGATAAATAACTGTAGATGACAAGAAGAATGGTACATGGACATGATCAACAACCTCTCTCCCTTCCAGTTAAACCAGATGCCAAAAATCTCAGATGTCCCACCTGTATCTGAGGTGCTTCCATTCCATCTCTCTTGAGGAAAGTTCCTTGCAAAGCAATTTACATGGCAAAACTTTGAAGACCCGACCAGTAGCTATAATGGATAGGTTAAAACCTTTGCCTTAAGCTGTTTCTTACCTTTGCAGGAGAACGCTGTTTCCGTTTCTTCTTTTTCTGCAAGTCTACTGGCTCTCGAATCTGCTTTTTGTCTCTCTTTTGTTGTTCAGCTACATCAGTAAAAGTAATTTCCTGTTTTACACTTATCTGTTTTAGGAGGAAAAAAGCCATTTTTAGAAATGAATTAAACATTCCATGTGACAAAAAGCCAACTCCTGGCATGTTTTTTGGGGGGGAGTATGGAAACCTCTAGTGACTTTTCTGCAAATGTTCCCATTTTTATGTGCTAATTAGCTAGTTAAGCATTAAAGAACTGAAGGACATCTGGGAAACAAAGATCAAGAATCTTATCTTGGGGGAGCAGTTGAGAGGAAAAGGTAAGGTGGAATCTATATTCCCCTGAGAAGAGAGAAAGGAGTAACAAGAAAAAGGAGTCAATAAGATAAGTTACCTAGTAGAAGCTAGTAGCAGTCAGAGTAATAATCAGTAAAATCTGGAGAAACAGACCTATGGTACCCTTCTTCCTCAAAAAAAGGATTTTGGAATCCCTAGTCATTTAACAATATACATATTCCTCTAATGAGATAACATTCGTGGCAGCCAGTAGAGTCAGCTGGGAGTCTACTGTCACCTAGAGCTTAGAAGGTATGGGAAACTGAAAAAGAGCCTTAATTCTGCCCTAAGTACTCTTAATTATATGACCTACTGGAAAAAGTGTGCCCTAACTATGTTAACAACACTTTCAACAGATGAACCCCATTTTTCTGGTCTCACTTGAGGACCAGATAGAGGGAAGCTAAGCTAGGTTCAGTGATAAGAGAATGGAAAAAGCTACCAAGGATACTTTTTCAGAAAAACAAGTTTACTACTAAGGATGTAAAAGGTTTCTCCTAAAAAATTAAATAATTATTGTCAGCTGTTGCAATAAGTGATTCTGTAGCTGGAGCACTGGGGGTAGGGAGCAAAGTTAAGCCAAGAACAAGCATTATAAGGCTATGATAAACATCTTCTTTGCAGAAGCAAATATAATCTGCTAGCCATATGGAAAGAGAGCATTTGGAAACAGGTTGACCACAGAATTAATAGCAAAGGACACAAAAAGCTATAACCCTCAGTCTCTTTCAGTACTAATATAAAGACCTCTTCAGAGATAGTTTATAAAAAATGATCTTTCTTGGAGAGGAAGAAGAAGGAAATGATTAAGTTTTAGATGATGTGGAAATCTGACACCACCTATGGGAAGAACTATGGGTGAATGCTAAAAAAAGTTTTGTTTTTCAGGACTCTGGCAAAAGGAAAATAACTTACCAAAACTGGAAGCTCAGATACTTTTTTTTTTTTCTTGGTGAGGCAATCGGAGTTAAGTGACTTGCACACAGCTAGTAAGTGTCAAGTGGATACTTTTGTTGTTGGGGAGTGCCGGGTCTTGGGTATGTGCAACAGTCTAATGTAGTATCCCTCTCTGATTACAACAATAAAGCTGTTAGTGGTTATATCTTCCACTGATTCAGCAATACCAAGGAATTTGAATCTAACACCTACCTTGGGCCTAACATACCCTGTCTTTTATTTATTCATTCTTCTCCAGGTTTTGGGGTTTTTTTGGGGGGGGGGTGTGAGGCAATCGTGGATAAGTGACTTGCCCAAGGTCACACAGCTAGTAAGTGTCTGAGGTCGGATTTGAACTCAGGTCCTCCTGACTCAAAGGCCGGAGCTTTATCCACTATGCCACCTAGCTGCCCCATCCTCTCCACCTTTTGCTCTTAACTCTATGGACATTCTTCTACCATGCCACAATGGCCTCTTCACCCTGCCTCTGCAGCCCCTTCCTCTGATTAGCTGTTTCCTCACAGAACCTCCATTTTAAGGAAAATGCCCAGGCCAGTCATGTTCACTCCTTCATTCTTCTCTGGACTCCATTTCTAACTCTGTCCTTTTTTCTCCACCATGCTGCCCCAACCTACTCTGCTTTTCAGCTTCCTTTCACATGTTGCCTTCCCCCATTATAAATTACTCCTTAATGGGAGGGATTATCTTTCTTCCTGCTTGTATTTGTTTTCCCATAGCTTAGCACAGTGCCTGGCCCATAGTAAGTTCTTAATAAATGATTGCTGACTTGACTGTTAGGGGACCCCAAACAAGGGGAATGAAAGTTTGAACCTATCTCAAATTCTTATAGTTCCTGCAACTTGTCTTTCCAGCAAGGAGAAAGCCTTTGCCTAGGTAGCCTCTAAGTTGGGGGGAGATTTCAAGGATATATAAAAGTGATTATAATTGTTGGTTATATTTGTTTTGATTTTTATGTTCATGAAGTTTTTTACAGGCAAGAACAGGGAGATACTACCAGCAATGTGGGCACCAAAGATTATGATCTATTACCTGTTTGATTACAAATGTATAGTTATTGCTCACCAATGACCTAAAAGGAAAGAGGTTAGTTGGCCATGATCTAGTTTTGATGACCCCATATTGGCTTTATTTATCACTGCTTCCCTTGCCAAATGCTCATGGAAATAGGTCTCTATGGCCACTGTATACGGTGACATTATACATATGGTGACACTAATGATCTTTTTCACTAACAGGGAAGCATATATTTCAGAGTCATTTCTAGGATAACAATGGAACATTGTGTCACATCCTGGTAGTATTAAGGATAGACTGTAGCATTTTTGAAAGCCATGCATTTTTCTGGATTAAATGAAGGGGTTCTAAGGAACCATCCCTCTCTTCTCCATAGCTCTAAGAGAATCTCTTTTAGTTAAACTGCCCACAATTTGTGCAGCAACTAATAACTAGCTGAGAATGAATCATAATAACATCTCTACCTAAATATATACTCCTTTTAGGAGATTAAATGTCTCCTGAGTCAAGGGAGAGATTCCCTTCCTTGCAGGACAATAAACTATTCTCTTGGAGGTTAAAATCAGTACGTAGTTTATAGCATGCTCCTAAAGAACTGGGGGTGGGTGAGAAAAGTGCCAACATACAGAAAAGGGATAGTGGAAAGAGAAAAGAATCAGTCATTCCTGGAGATCACTGAAATTAGCGTCCTATCAAGGATAAACGGGAGGAGGAGAAAAAATAAAGAAACATACTTCTAGAACTAAACCTGCTGAAAGCAGACTGATACCCTGGTCAGGGCATTTAGGCATACCAAGCCCTTTAGACTTAAATACATAAAGAAACCTTGAAACTGGAAAAACTCTTTCAAGTCAAAAGGCCTTGAATATCACCAAAAGCCCTTGAGATTAATCTAGGAATTTCTGTGAGCTAATGACCATAAATTATAAAATCAACAAACTTGAATTTTAAAAATACACATACAAAAGTCAGGTACCAGAACAAGTAACTGAAAATAAATACAAGAGTGTCAGGAACAATAAAGTCCAGAATAAGTTGAGACTGGCATGAATGCTAAAGAGAACAAAAAGATGTCCTGTTTTGTTTTGCTTTTTAACTAATTTGGAAGTAAGAAGATGATAAAAGAAAAGAAAGGGCTACTAGTACTACTTGCCCTGGTCAAGCAATATCTAACCTACTATATTCAGTTTTGTACAAAACACTTTAGGAAAGACATAGATAAGGTGGAGGAGATCCAGAAGAGGACAACCAAGATGGTGAGAGAATAGGAGAGCAGATCATACAAAGCCTAGTTAATTAGTGGAGAAATGTTTAGCCTGGACAGTTTTTAGTCAGAAGCAGTCACGAAATATTAAAACATAGATAACACACAATTCCCATGATATACTAAGTGATAAGGATCTAAAAATCCAAATCAAAGTGGCTTTTAGACAGAGAAAGGCAAAATTGATAGTAAAATCCATTCCTAAATGAAGGGCTGCAAAATAATAATGTACATTATATATAAATATTAATACCATCATTTAATTGCATAGGTTTCTGATAAGACTTCTGATATAGCTTCATCAATATAATTTTCACAGTATTCTTATTCATAATATTCTTAACATTTCACTTATGGATCCAAGGGACAGAAAAAACTGAAGCTCATTGAGTTTATTCAACGACAATTTATTGCTATCTAAACAAAAGATACAGCAAGGATACATATGCCAGTCTATCAGTACCCTGGGTCCCATTTGTCCAAACTCTAGTATGAGTTACCAAACACATGCGATCTAACTACCTGCTGACTAGCTCTTTCAGATTCTCCTGTCCACCTTCTACCCTTTATTGGGTCATTTATTGGTACTCAAAAGTAAACAATCTACTTAGGTCAACAGGGTATGAAAACCCCTAGATACCTATGAATATCTTGTGTGAGAAAGAAGCTAGATCAGAATGCATGCCAAAGTGACTACAATCTCTCTATCAGTCTCTTTAGCTGATTCTGTAGCATTATTTATTTGCCCCCTATCCCATCCCCACACATTGCCCAACTAAGAGCCAAGTCAGCCTATTCTTCATCACCTTAATTTTAAGAAAGGCAGTACTGCCAATCCATTAGTGATATAATTATCTTTGCTGCAACTCAATTTCTCTGAGCTAGGTATGTGAAGAGGATGAATGTCAGCAAGCTATTCAAGTAGTTAACGTACGATTATGCTTCACACCAGAGACACTGAAACATAAACTTCAGATATTACTATCAGTGACTTGAGCAGCCAGATCCAACCAGCCAAAACTTAGTATGTAGTAATCAGAAACAGGGCAATTCTTTTTTTTTTAAACTAAACCATCAAGAAGAATATGAGTTTAAGAAACAATTTCACAGACAATACTGTGGAAACAGTGACTATAATAATAAACCAAAGAATAGGCTGGTGTGCATCTGAAAGAGACTACTGGTCACATATTCTTTTCAGATATACCTCTGTATGTGGAAAACAATCACTGTCACTATGATAATTTTCAATAAATAATTTCTAATAAAATGAAAGCAAAAAACCTGAAGGTATGAACAGTGTGTCAGACACACTATTGTGAAATAACAGCACAACTATAAAAATGATCAAGGCACGTTTGTGTACAAAATCACATTTTTGAATGTGCCAACAGTACTCCTACATATAAGTGGTACCCTCTTACTTGTACTTGTGAGTTCTCTATCTAAAGTACAGGGTACATCCTGAAGCACTATTCTTAGTAAAAATTTATATTACAGAGAATAGAATGGCGTTAATAATTATGGGGTACGAAAAGACTGAAAAACTGGTGTGGTGCAGTATAAGGAGGACTGGACTGAAAGTCAAGAAACCTGGATTCAGGTCTTATTATTTGCTATATATTACCTTTGGCAAGTCATTTTTCAAATCCACAGTCTCACTTTTCTCATATTTAAAACAAGAAGAGATTAGAGTAGATAATCTCTAAGATCCCTTTTAGTTTCTATTATTTTATGAATAAGAGGATCATGGAATTTAGGAGTGGAAGGGACTTTAGAGAACAGCTCTTCCAAATCCCTCATCAACAGATAAGGAAATTAAATTAAGACCCAAAGAGATTAAGTGACTTGCCCAAATTCATAGAGTAAGACTCTAATTTTAAATATGTTCATCCGAAGAAAGACAATCGTCTTCATACTCTATACCCAGTTTCAACTCCTTGAAATATCCATTTTATCTATCCTTCTCTCTCCATTCCCTGTACTTGTACAGTTGGTTTTCTAAATTCAAGTACAAGACTTTACATTTATTTGTATTAAATTATAATGGGCTAGCCAGTTCATTTCTGACAGTCATTGTTATTAATTCATTCCTTCCAGCTTCATGTCATCCACAAATTTGATAAGCATGTAGTCTATACCACCACCCAGAGAGTCAGTCAAGTAGCATTTATTAAGTTCCTACTATGTGCCAGGAACTTTGCTAAGCTCTGTAGATAAAAAGAACGGTTAAAAAAAAAAAAAGACGAAACAGTCCTTTCAAGGAGCTCGTAGTCTAATGGTGAAGACAACATGATAACAACTAATTACAAAAAGCCATATACAGTATAAATTGGAAATAGTCAACTGAAAGAAAGCACTAGAATTAAGGGGGATTGGGAAAAGCTTCCTGAAGGTGAGATTTTAGCTGGTACTTGAAGAAAGTCAGGGAGGCCAAGAGGCCAAGATGAAGAAGGAGAGTATGCCAAGTACATGACACAGCCAGGGAAACTACCTGGAGTCTGGAGAGGGAATGTCTTCTGTGAGGAAGAACAAGGAGGCCAGTGTCACTGGATCTCAAAGTATGTGGGGCAAGTAAGGTCTAAGAAGATTGGAAAGCCGTAGGGGAATACAGTTTATGGAGGGCTTTAAAAGCCGAACAAAGGAATTTATATTTGATCCTGCAGGTGACTGGGAGCTACTGAAATTGACTGAATGGAGGGATGACATGTTCAAACCTGCACTTAGGAAGATCAATTTGACAGATGAATAGAGTGCTGAGTGGAGGATGCACTGGAGGAGAAAGAGACTCAAGCAGGGAAACCAACTAAAAAGTTATTACAATAACCCAGGCAACAGATGATAAGGGCCTGTACCAGTATCAGAGGTAAAAAGGGACATATTTAAGAGATGTTATGAAGATAAAAAACAAGATATCATAACTAGCTGGCTATGGGGGGCGGGGGGAAAGGGAGTGTGAGAGAATAAGAAGTCAAGAATGGCACACAGATGACGAGCCTGAGTGACTGGAAAGATTATGGTTTCAACATTAATAATGAAGTTAGGAAAAAAGAAAAATTTGGGGGAATAATGTCCCAAGTCATTGTTTAAATTGCTGAACAGAGCAATGCCAAAAACTGATTCCTAGAGCACTCTATTAGAGACCTCTCTCTCATATTAGTCAATACTTTTTAGCTTTGGCCAGTAAGCTAATTCTGATCCACCTAACTACACTATATTAGCTCTGGCCTCTCTTCCTTTTAGCATCTCAAATGGTTTCCCTTCTTTAGGCCTCTCCCTACCTTTAAAGCCTGCACACAACTGTCCAATTAATGTACCTAAAACATTACTTTTATCATATCATTCTCCTATTTAGAAAATTCCACTGGATCTCTACTGTTATAGGACAGTCACAGAAATACAGAATTTTAGAGCTAGAGACATATTACAACCTCTTAATTTTACATGTGAGGAAACTGAAAACCAAGTCTAAAGACTCTTTAATTGGCACTCAAAACCTGTTAAGACTCTAGCCTCACCCAGCCTATCCAGTAACATTTCACACTACAATCCAACTATATTAGTCTCTTCACTGACCCCATTCCTAATATTTTATGCTCACTCCATAGTCTCTAAATTACTTTCTCTCATTTCTATCTATCTAAATCTTATTTCAACCTTCAGGGTTGCTCATTCATTCACCCCGGCAGAATGAGAGAAAGCAAAGCTACTCGACTTAATTTTACTTCTACTTTAATAATAAACAGTCTTCAAGCTGAGATAGACACAAATGGTTAATAAGAAACTGAAACCCAAAATACAGGAAGATCTAGAGAGCAACTAACTGACCCCCATGAGTTCTATTTACCTAGATTAACCACATCCTGCTGTACTGAAAAGAATACGCACTGAATGCTGAACTGTACCTAGTGATCTCTGAAGAATTGCGGAGAATGGGATATATGCTGAAGGAGTGGATATTTAGAAACACCTGTCTTGGTGTTCTAAAAAGGGAAGGCAGATATTTCAAAATATATAGTAAAAACAAATTATGTCCATTTTCATTTCAAAAGGAAGCGATGATCCCTGGAATTCAGCATTCACTAAGAATTTAATAGGCTATTTCCATTTTTTGATAGGATTTTTAGACTAGAAGATCAGGGGAAAGTCCTAGCCATAGTATCACTAACAGGATTTCGGCAAGGCACTGTTAAAGTCTTTCCTGAGACTTAACAGGAGGATGCAAACTGCATCATTAGATGGTCTCAGAACTGACTGACTCTTCAGAATACTGATTAATAATATGAACCTGGAGGGAGGTTTCTAAAAGAAACGTCTAGGGATTTGTCTTTGGTATTGTTCTATTCAATGTTTAAAACAATAACTCAGATGAAAGCATAGATAGCATGTTTATCAAATTTTTGGATAACATGAGACTGGAAGTGATTGTGAGTGCCCTATGAATTAGTAAGCCAGCTAATCAGATGTAATTTAATAGAAATAAATGCAAAGTCCAGTACTTGGGTTCAAAAAACCAACTGCAAAAATAAAGGAGAGAGAAGTTTTAGCTAGAAAGAAATCCATGTGAAAAAGGCCTAGAGTGTTTATTAGATTGCAAGCTAAATCCTGACAGTCAGGAGTTCAATGTCAAACCCCAAAAAGCTAATGCAATGTTATGCAGCATTAATAAAAATGACTCTAAGTTACTTAACCTCTCTGGACCTCAGTTTCCTCAACTAAAAAATGAGAGGACTGAAATAATTGTTTGGTCTCTAACATCATATTACTCTATGGCATAGTTCTTCCCTTTCAGGAGCTTACCAATCTCTTCTAACCGTTCATCCACTATGTTTCATTCTTCTAAACTCCAAAAACATTTACTGCTTTGTACAACCCTCTCTGACATTTACTTATAACAATAAAATTCACATTTGTTTAACCTTTATGACATGCTTTCCTTAGAATAACAATGAGATTGTAGGAGCTTAACTGACTTGCCCATTTTCTGGTTAAGTCTGAAAGTGAACCTTGGTCTTCTAAGAGGGTTTTTGGTTTGTTTTTTTTTTTAAAGATAAGACAGGTATCAAGGGATGTACTGAATATAGGTTTACCAACTACATAACCTGATCCAATAAATGGTATCATATGAGCTAGGCCAGGTTACTTATTCACAACTTACTGATGTGTTATTAAACTGACTTTTTAAAATATTAAACAATATTTTTCAAACACCAGAAGTCCTCCAATAACTGAAATGAAGTTATAATAATAAGAACGATTTTTGCCTTGGATTATAGAAGGTAGATAAAATTAAAGAAAAACTTTTAATTGAATATTCCATGAACTGAATTTAAAAGGGGCTCTAGAATACAGAAAATGTTTTTATCATACCAGAGATCAAGTTTTTAAACATGATAAAATAACAAACTCTTAAAACTGATCTTCAAGGTCTTCCACTACCTTTCCAACTTTATCTTCTACGACTTACCTATACAAAGATCTCTCCACTAGAGTCAAATTGTTCTAAGTACTACCCCATGAATTCAATATGCACTTTTCTGCCTCCGGGAACAAGAAGCTTACTGCCTAAGGTGGGAGTTGCTTAATTTATGATCATGCTGGTACGAGGTAAGAGACAACGCTGGCAGAACCAAGGTAAAGCTGAGAACAAAAAGTAGGTAACCACAGAAGTGGTTCAGACTTGGGGAATGCCTAAAAACCAACAGTCAAAAAAGAGCTAAAATCAGAAGTTAGGGAAAGTCAGGAATAAGGCAGCACACAGGAACTAGTAGTTAAATGAAAGTAATGGTAAGAAATGAGAAAATTAGTAAAGGGGGAGGTAGTGAGGAGAGAGACAAATAAGATGCAAGAGGAAGTCTCTTCTCTAGTTGAAACAAGAACCATTTTGCCGGTAAGTCACATTTGAGAGATAGTAAGTTGGGGAGCGCAGAGTCAAAGACAAGGGTAGAGCCAGACATCTGACCATGTCTTCTAAGAGCAGAGGCTAGATTTCACCTATTGCCTGAATGAAATACAAATCATACATAATCATATCATTCCCAGCTGTTTCAGTACTTTGCGAGAACTACATTTCTGTCACGTGCCCTTAATATTTTTCTCCAAATTAGCTTCCCTTTCTAACGACTCAGTTTATATGAGTAGTTACACTGCTCTTCAAACATCTAAACTAGAAACTTTGGAATTATTGTTGACCTGTCACTCTTCTTCATTCCCTATTATATAGACTTTTACCAAGTCCCATCTTCCTTTTTGATGTCTCCCAACATTCAGTGCCTTCCTCTTTATTTTCACCACTATTAATCATCTCAGTCCAAGTTCTTATTGTAGTATTTACAACAAAAAAGACCCTTAAAAATCACTTAGTCATAGGATCTTAAGATATGGGGCTGTGAGGGACCTTAAAGATTATCCAAAACATTCATTTTACTGATGGAGAAACTGAGGTCCACAGTAGTGACTTCCTCAAGGTCCCACAAGTAAGAAGTAGCTATGCCAGGATTAGAACCCAAATATTCTGACTACAGGTCCACTGCTCTTTATGTTATACCACACTACCTTAGCATCTAACAAATGATCTCTATAACAGTTCATCCTAATTGGTCTCTGACTCTAGTTTCTCTCCACTGCAATTTATTCTATGTTCCACCCATCAAATCTAAAACACCAATATCATAGTGTCACTCTCCACCCCCATGTAAGAATTTACAAGACTCTCTATCACTAACTATATCAATTCTGAACTTTCCTAAACTTGTCTAAACTTTAGCTTTAAAAGCCTTCTATAAGGACATTTAGAAGAACTGGGCAAACTGGGACATACTCCTTCAGTTTCTCATTTCTCTGACAAGACCTTGCTGTTACTACAGCCTCCTATCAGAATTTGAATATTTCTTGCTTTCCTCATCTAGTCTTTCATCTTTCCTGCCCTCCCCAAACCAAAAAGTATTCTTCTTCCTTCCAAGGCTAACTCAGCCCTTATCTCCTCTTTCCTGATACTTCAATTTTTCTTCCATTGCCTCTTCTCTGCTACCTATAAATCGCAGATTTCACCTACCTTTAAAGAGCTTTGCTTCAACCCACTACTCTCTTGAGCTACCTACTATGCTTTCTCCTTTTCACTGCTAAACTTCTTGAAAGAATAAATGTACCCTACTTGCCTTCACTACCTCACAATTTGGCTTCTTCATTTGCCACTCAACTAAAATTACTCTCTCCAGGGTTACCAAGAGTTTTCTAATCACCAGATCCAATGGCCTTCTCTTAGTCTTCTTTTTCCTTAACTTCTTCTAAACTTCTGTAACACATAATACTTATATGAAGCTTACTCATTTGGAATTTACCTAACACTAATAATCATAATATTGTGATATTAACATTACTATTGTTACACATCTCCTCATGTTTATGTTTCAGTTTCACAACTATATGATAAAATTCCTAGAAGGTCGTCTATCTCTGAAACCTCTTTACATCCATAGCAAATGATACAGAGAGGGCACTCTTCGTTCATTGATGATGGAAATGGTAACCGGAAAGCATTACTAACAAGGCACAAATGGATATTATTTTAGTCAATCACCTAGAAACCTTGATATCATCTTTGATTCCTCCTTTTTTTCCATCTATATCCAAGTTATTATCAAGTTTTGTCAAATCTTGTTGTCTACTACAAACCTAGAAATTTCAAGTGGAGCTCCCTAGTCACACTCATTTGTAAAAAGACGACCTGTGGTTTCACTGGCATAGACAACTACCCAGGAGGAAACTTCCTCGACCAATACAGATTGGAACTTATAGTTTTAGACATGTCCTGGTGGTATTAGGAGGTTAAGTGACTTCCAAAGGGTCCAACAGTTGGTATATGTCAGAGGCAGAACTTGAACCCAGGTCTTCCTGGCTTCAAGGGTAGCTCTCAAATCTACTATGACACAATGCTTCTTGAGACCATTAATAAGAATAATAAATAAGACCAGTTCCAACACTGGTTCCTAGAAACCCTAATATTTACAGTTTTTTGTCCACAAAAGTGTTCATTTATCACTACCTTGAGACAATCAGGTCTTCCAGGTAGAAGAATGCTAACATAGCAGAGATAAATTAAAAAAGAACATACTAGGCTGTGTGAGTTAGTATAAAAGTAGTATAAGAACTTTAATATGAAGAAAGATCAGGAAATGCATTTAGGGAAAATAATTTAAATGACATTTAAAGAATAATACGAAAGGAACCTGGGTCATATTTGACTACTTACCCAACAAGAAACATCAGCTCAACGTGCAACAACAGTCAAAAAGATCAAAAAAAAAAAAAAAGCTTTCACAGTGTAGATCAGGAAAGGTATATGAAATAAAATCAGAAAATTCTCATATGAAACCTTCGCGGCACCTGAAATACATATTCAGCAAACTAATATTTAATTAAGCACCTACTAGGTGTCAGGCACTGTTATTAAGCGCTGGGGATACAAAGACAAAAAACAAACAAACAAGTAACCCAGTCTAATGAAGAAGACAACATGCAAACAACCCCATACAAAAAAGCAATAGACAGGATGAATTAGGGGTAGTCTCAGCAGGAAACCACTAAGATTAGGGAGGACTGGAAAAGATTCCTTGAAGAAGGTGAGGCTTTAGCTGAGATATAAAAGAAGCCAGGTGGCAGAGACAAGGGGACAGAGAGAGAGTTGTAGGCACAGGGGACAACCAGTGAAAATGCTTGTAGTCATAAAATGGAGTATAATGTGAAGATCAACAATGAGGACAATATCACTGGACTACACAACATGTGGAAGGGAATAAGGTACAAAAAGACTAGAAAGGTTGGAAGGGGCCAAGTTCTACTTGTTGCACTCTGCAAATTAAAAATAGAGCTTTATAAAGTATAGAGGAAAATAAGGGAAATGAATGAATATATCAAGATATGTCATTTAAGGTCAGACTAAAAAGACAAGGATTCTTCAATGTAAAGGACAAAAGCTGAAGGATCAAAGGATCATGAATTTAGAAATGAAAAGGACCTTCAAAGTTAACTAGCTCAAGCTCATCATTTAATAGTATAGAAAACTAATATATAATTCAGATGGGCTGAACAAAGATTAATTTATCAAATTCTACTACTTCAAAATTAAAGTCATCCTCTGAAGTTGAAAGAAGTAAATTTAAGGCAAAAAAGGAATTATCATTTTATACAGTTGGTAGTAAATTAATAGCACCCATTACCTCCAAAAGGTATTTTAAGCTAGAAATACGCACACACATACACATGTGCGTGCAAATGGAGGGTCATAGGATTTAAAACTGAAAAAGACTTTAGATATCATCTAGTCCAGGGGTTATAGGGACCTCCTTTTGGTCACAGACCTCTTTGGCAGTCCAGTGAAGTCTACGGACACCTCAGAATAACGTAATAATATACAGAGAATTACAAGGAAAGTCAACTATATTGAAATAAAGATGTAATATTTTTCCTATCCAAATTCACAGACTCCTTGAAATCTATGAACAAAAACCCCTTGGAGATCTATGGACTCCAGGTTAAGAATCTCAATCTAGTCCAACCTCCTTTAATTTACAGAATTTATTTGCCCATTCCACAGGTATTAACTAATAGCAACAGAATTCAAGCACTGAAAGGTTAAGTAACTTGTCAAGAGTTTTAGAGGCAACTGACAGCACAGTGACTAGAGCGCGAGGCCTGGAGTCAGGAAGACCTCTGACCTCCCAATCTGACCTCAGATACTTACTAGTTGTATGAATCTGTGTTTTACCTCTGTTTGCATCAATATCCTCAACTGTAAAATGGGGATAATAATGGCACCAACCTTCCAGGGTTGTTGTGAGGATCCAACGAAAGAATATTTATAAAGCACTTAGGACAGTGCCTGGCACATAGTAGGAGCTTAATAAATGCTTACTGCCTCACCTCCTAGGTGTCACAAAGCCACTATGTGTCAGAGGTAGGACCTGAATACAGCTGACTTTTAACTCAGCTCTCTATTCACTATGCTACACTAGGTACTCAATAAATGCTTTATAATCATAAATAATGCATAAATAAAATAAAACATAAATTTTAAAAAATCATTGCTTGATATTCAGAAATACTGTTACAATGCTTTAATTTATGCCCAGCTCTGGAAAAAAACAAAGCTAATTTGGATCATTAAACAATTTTAGGATCATTCCCTTAAAAATCTATCAGAAGAGATATCTATTTTTTAACAAGCAGTAACAAACAATATTATCATAATATCATAAATAATGTTAGAAAAATATTCACATTGTGGGTTTTCCCAGAAAAACTGACTGAAATTAAGAATCACATTTTGTAAAGAGTACTATGGAACATTTGGCTGAAACACTAAGCATAAACCATGAAGTCCAAATGATTATTACTGTGATGCCTAGTACGAGAACTGAAAAATCTATTTATAAAAACACTGCTGAAAAGCTATGACAATTCAAGTGGAAAGGACTAGTGTTGAACCTTCCATGAAGCATATGGCACTAAGGGGAATCCCAGATGCAAGCCACTAAAGTTGTCCCATATGAGAAAATAAATAGACAGGTAATATATATGTCAAAACATCTTTTGGCACTCTCAAATGAACCTTTAAGTATACTCATTAGTAATCAAAAGTGGCTCTAGTATGTAGTTCATCAAGCTAAAGGAATGAACTATATAGACCCTAAAAAATTGGATGTTAGCCAAAGCAGCAAATTATTTTAATAAGCATTTGAATGAATGGAAATGGGAAGTGGGAGAAATGAGCATGAAAAGGAAGTCTGTCCCTTTCTAGGATGAATTTGAAAGACCATTCCAAATTATTGATAAATGTAGCCCAACTTTATACCTGAATAAACCAGAGTACAAAATGCATAGAACAGATTAACTATCTAGAATTATTTAAAAGGAAAAAGAAGGGGCAGCTAGGTGGCACAGCGGATAAAGCACCGGCCCTGAAGTCAGGAGGACCTGAGTTCAAATCTGACCTCACAGACCAAACACTTGACACTTATTAGCTGCGTGACCCTGGGCAAGTCACTTAACCCCAATTGCCTAAAAAAAAATTTAAAAAGGAAAAAAAAAGGAAAAAGAAAATGTTTATTCATAGAAGGAAGTCATCCTTGTCCTTCCCACTATCCCCTTTGCAAAATAATCTGAAGAATGTAGCTATAGTATCTTGAGTTTTTATCAATTGTACATTAAAATCTTTCAAAAAGGAGCTCTCTTTATCATTCCTGATAAGACTAAACATGCCAGTCGAGGAAGAATTAGAGATTTCTAAATACACATAGAACAAAAAATGGCTCTAATGGCACCACTGGGCAAAGATGATTTTATGATACTGTGAACATTTTGGTCTCCTTTGTAGGCCAACACTAAGCTATGAGATATTGCTGTTCATCCTTCATTTCTAAAGAAGATCAATGACATCACAGGGTGATGTCTTGACTTGCTTGTAAATTGGATTTAAGTGAGGCAGAGTTGCACAAAATCATCAGACCCGCTCTCTCTTCCAGAGTCATCAAAGTCCAGTGCCAAGACAAAAGTCAAGACGACTTTTATAAGCCATAAGATATATACAAATTGACTTCTTTGTGCTATTTGAACTGTGCCTAAAATAAGCTGTTAGATGAATATTAAAGTATATCATTTTATACATTATATAACTACATAAGGACTCCACACTTTATTATTACATGGCACACTTGAGGTTCAGATATATCTTAGTTGGAAGACCCTTTCTGCTCAAGTGATACAGATCATGGGTTTCTATGTTACTATTCTAGAATAGGATTATAATTTGTGGTTGGTTACAATGTTACAAATGTGCTTATATTTGTCCTTGTCTCTCCTGTATTATAAAATGCAAGCTCCTTGCAAGTGGTAATTGTCTCATTCATTCTATTTGCATTCCCAATGTCTAGCTAGCACAGTGCTAGAATACAGCAGGTAATAAATACTTGTTTGGTTGACTGAATACATTAATAGAAAATTGAACAGCGTTTACCCTACAGCAAGTTGTTCACTAAACTAGCAATGTAGATATGTAGCTACCCAGGCACAGGATCCACCTAGAGGGACTCAATAAAGGAACCGTGTTAGTGATTTGACCTTAAATTATGAGATTATCAAATAGTTGCTCTGTTCTTAGACTACACTGTTGAAAATGAAGTTTTCAGTGAGTTACATTCAGTGAGTTACATTCTGGTGATGACTTGGAGGGCAAAAGGAATCAAAACTGGTCATAATGAGAAATAACGTCGAGTGTGGAGGGAAACTGGCATTAACCATTAAAGAAAATACACACACATACATACATACATACATACACAAAAAGTTAATCTTAAGAAGGCATGGAAATTAAGAGAAAATAAATTCCAGTTCTTTCAAATTCCCAAGTAAATGACAAAATAAAAGATAGGAACTATTACCATGCCATATATGAAAGACAGGTGCTGGTAGAGAGGAAGAAATGATGTCATTTTGAAGAACAGGTTCAGAAAGGAAGAGAAACTAAAAGGAAAAGACAGGTTATGCTGACTAACCCTGCAGGAATAAATAGATAGCCACAAAGGAATATATTATTTAACTTACAAAAAGTTCTGAAAGTCAAGTACAGCAGCTGTTTGGAAAGATTTCTACAGGGAAAATGAAATGGCCTAAATAAGAGTAAACCATATTCAGTTAAGGATAATAGAAAAGCCTCTCTTTGAGAAATATAAGTATGAGGAAATCAATGAAAAAATGAAAAGATTTAAATGAACAGATGCAGAGTAAAGTAAGCAGAATAATATATGCAATTATAAAAATGTAATTTAAAATCACAAAAAAAGGCAACTGAATAAATGTAGTGACCAATATTAAACCCACAGGTCTAATGACTACAAAGGAAAAATGGGGCCAATAAGAACAGATACATTTGCTGGACTGATCAATTTTGCTTAAATATTTTCTTTGGTACAAAGGAAGATCGAGAAGCAGGAGTTCAGACAGGCTAAGGGTAGTGGCTATGATGTTAAAAAAAAAATCAACATTTAACAAGTTTAAGCTGCTTTCTCAGCTCCTATTAGTCTGCTGGATGAGAGAGGAGCAACCTGACAGGGTGTCATGTGACTACAAAGAATAAAGTTTCCCCCTGACTAGGAAGCCAGCACTAGGAAGTCAAAAAGGATCCTACTTTATCAGAGACCTAAGGAGCTGAGAGAAAAGCACTAGCTTGGACTCAGGGTAGAAGTAGGAAGAACTTATTCAGAGAAATTTAAGCTGACTTGAAAAGAATTCAAAGTGTCAAGCTGGGTCAAACTAAAAAGAAACTTAAGACTATATACCTGCTACATACTATTTTTCTTACCTATAGATAGAAATTACTCTAAAATCCCTATACACAATGGTAGTAAAATTAAAATGGTCTATACACCCTAACCAGGATGACTGATTCTATGCTGTACTAAAGAAACTAAAGGAGCACCAATGGAGAAAAGTGCTCAGTTTCCAGGTGGTAGTCTTTGGACAAGAGACCCAAACACTTTAATGATGGTAAGCAAAGAGTTAGCAGTAGAAAACCTTCTGTTTAGGTGTCATTTTATCAGCTGAGTTCAACCTATTTTTTTCTCTAGTTATGGTCTAAAAAGCAAAATTCAAATTTCTTGACGCCTTAGGAAAGGTTCCAGATTTAAACAGAATTTCTAACAAATATTAGGTGTTTGTAATTCATAAGTTGACAAAAACAGTTATGACGGGGATAATAAAATTTCACTTTATAACTGTTACATTTGCCATCTAAAATGTGATTTGTCAGTATTATATAACAATCTTTTCAGCACATGTACTGAATAAATCAGTGATTCACTATAGTCAATTCTACTATTACTGATAAGTATTTGAATCATTTATACATTACTGAAACCTCTTTATTACTAAGATGCCCTTTCTAATTAGAGCTAAATATTGGGTACAGTAAGTACTTACAGGGACATTAACTGCATACTGCAGTCCTTGAGGAAGCCTGTCCTGTGTCTCCATCTCATCATCATTTTTCACTGTCTCCTCATGGACCATGAGTTCATCATGTGAAATCATCTCCTGTGGTCGCATTTCACTTTCTTGTAACACTTCATCTGCTGCAAGGATATCTTGATGTGGCAAACTCCGATCTTGAAGCACTGCTTCCTGTAGCTCTCCAGATACTGCAGATTGGTCAGATACTCCACCCATTACAACCATCGCCCTGGAAGACTGCATTTCGTCTATGCCGCCACATTTAAGAAATAATCCTTCCAATTTGTCTTCAATGTTCATGCTTAAGTGTAACTGCCTAAAAAGATCAAGTTTAGCAAATGGGCATATGAAATCAGTTTTACATGTCCACTTGATTAATGTTTAAGTTTCAAAATGTCAAATGTACAAGCTATTAAATTACCTCCTAGGAACAACCTATTCACTCATGCTTCAATTAAAAATATTTGTACATGTAGCTCTCAACTGCCTGTAATTTTAAAATTATATAAAAACAAATCTGCAAGAGAAGATAGACAGAAGAGCCTAAGATTTTCATCCCTAGTATAAAGCTTAAATCTTGAATCAATTCACTAATGAAAAATGAGCTTGATTACATATCACAAATCCATCATGCTGGAAAAAAAAAAAAGGAAACCCTAGTAACTAATGGAGAGCGGCTTGAAATCTGAATAACAGGTATATTTTTAGAACAAAAACTATTGTTCTCACAATTACATATTACCAGTAATAAACACTACTGCCAATGGTGTACTTCAATACAATCAAACTCATCCAAGTCGAAAACAGAAGAAAAGTTTGGCTCCTAAAGGTTTAAGGGTTTATCTCTGAAACCGCATTTTTGTAAATCTCTATGCTTTGACAGATTCATTTCACTGATATGAATATGGTGTTAAAAACATGCATCACTAAATGAATTATGTATGTTCACATAATTCTGATAGGTGGTTATCATTAGAAATTAGGAATCATATATCATCTAAGATTCATTACCTATGGAAGTTTGCAAAGATCAAATTTAGTTAAAACTAAAGTTTTAGATCAGGGATCTAAATTTGGTTTCTCTGAATGTATACTTAACTCTGCACTGATATTTAACCTGATAACAAGCATCATTATTAGTCGTTTATCTTTTTTATTCTTCTGTTTCTTCATCAAAGACAAGAACAAAAACATACAAAAATAAATCCAAGAATGAATTAGAAGAGGGAGAGGGAAAGCTCATACAAGCACAGAACTAAGTTGTCTAGTCCTGAGGGTAGGAAAAACATTTTCGAAATTTGTGAATTGTGTTTCTACTTAGCTTATTATTCCCCAAAATAATTATTAAGTAAAGGCTTCTGTCACGATCACAGCTATCAGTATGTAAGTGGTGAGTCTATCTCCCAGTGGGGATTTATGAAGTCAAACACTAAAGAAAGTTAAACATATTTTCATTACCATGGTGAAAATTAAGGTAGAAACCTTTACTTAATTGAACAAGCAACTCAAAAAAGTTATCATTAGCAACAGCAAGCCAAATAAAACAAAATTTACTAATATTTCCTTTCTTCATGCCAAACAGAAGGATAGAGACTTGTCCTATGATTTCATCGGCATAAGGTTCCTACGGGTGAGGAAACATACCCTACTAATGCAATTTGGCATCTTTTTTCAATTTATAGTCTTAGAGAACTGGTTAGAGTACCAAGAAGTCAAGTGATCTGCCTAGGGTGATATAACCAATTTATGTTAGAGACAATTCGTGAACTCAGGTATTCCTCACTCTGAGGTTCTCTCTCTGTCCACTATTTCATAATGCCACTTCTGTATTTACATGAACAACAGAAGAACAGAAATCCAATTCCATCTTTAAAAATCATACGATACAGGGGCAGCTAGGTGGGGAAGCAAATAGAGCACCAGCCCTGTTCTTAGGAAGACCTGAGTTCAAATCTGGCCTGAGACACTTGACACTTAACTAGTTGTTTGACCCTTGGGAAAGTTACTTAACTATGACTCCTCGCAAAATAAATAAATAAATAAATAAATAAATAGATAACTGCATGAATAAATAAATAGATAGATAAGCAGATAAATAGATAAATAAATGAATGAATAAATAAATAAAGAGATGAATCATAAGGTACCACAGAAATCTGAAATCAAAGGAATAAAGCTTAAGTTTTACAGCCAAATAAGCACTTCATTTTCAAGTAGGGTAAAACTTCATTTAATCAATGTGAGGCATTCCTGGCTTAGTGGGTAGAGATGGCCTTACAATCAGGAAGAACTGGATTCAAGTCCTGCTTCTGACACATCCTAGCTATGTAACCCCTAAGCATACCACTTAATTCTCAGTGTTCTAGTAAACTCTCTAAGACCATAAATGGGCAGAAGGTACTTGCCTGGTTGAAGAAATGTCCTTATCTGGGAGTTTCCTCTATCAATGAAATCCCAGGTCCAGCCTCTTTCTTTCTCTAACCAATATCACGGGGAATGAGGTCTCTAACTAAATGAAGCTTAATTCTTTAACTGCTGAAATTTCAGCATTCATTTTTATCCTTTTAAATGAAAATCTTTCCAAAATACATACACATTTCACTACCTCTTATAGGGAATACAAGCTAGTTATAACTTACAAACAAACACTGTACAAACATTTGAGTTTGCCCCACTCCCTTCAAATGGAGCTCCAAATTGCTGCTACTACAGGAGCATCTGTTGGTAATGTTGAGCTTTTAGAAAATCTGTGAGGCTGTAAAATGGACGAAGGGTAGAAGTTCTAAAAAGCAGAAACGTCTCAGTAGAATGACCTTTAGGATATATGTATAATCTGGTAAAAAAAAATTTTCCTGAGTTTTTTTGTTTTTTTTTAACTTCACTCGCTGTACTGCCTGAAATTCTACCACTCAGAAATCTTTTTAAGGGGTAACAAGTATCCTTTAAAAATTCAAATATTCTTTGGTGAATTATGGAGTTTTCAATAAGTCATACCTTAATGGGAATTAGTTCTATCAGACTGTTATCATCTTAATATCAAGTTTTGATAATCTGCACTGAGAAAGTAGTAATTTTGATTAAAGGTGAAGAGGTGATAGGTAAATTTTTTTAGCATTGGAGGAGATTTGAACACACCTGGATTGAGTGCACATTAGGGGCTTGGAGCAACCTGATAGCATTGGACACTCAGAAGCCTGAAAAAAATGTGAAAAGTATTCACTTATTTTAAATTTTTGCCTAGGGTTAACTCTGGTCTGAGATGAAGGGGAAGAAATTCCCTTTCACATCCAATCAATTACATCATGGGTTAAAAAGGGTTTTGTGAGTTAGCCTCAGAATTGAACCACATTTTATAACATTGTTTTATCAAGAAAACACATTCCAAGTTTCAATTGACTGACAGAGTTCTCAAACACAATCTATTCATAAGTTGGGGGCTTCCTATTTAACGAATTTTAACTTTGGTAACTTTTTGAAGTTTTTATGAACATCAATTATTGAACTGTACTCTATAAAATATCCCTTTAAAACTAAAAGCACAAATAGGGAGGTTTTAAATGGTCCTAAACTTTCCTAATTTTTAGTCTTTTATTTATAGTTTATATTTATCACAGATACAGCTAGAAGGGCCCTCGAGGGCTACCATGTCCAATCTCTATTTTACCAATGAGGAAACTGAGGCCCATGAAAGCTAAGTGACTTGTTCAAGGCACTATAGATGGTAAGCACTAGATGTAGGATTTGAATCCAGGGCCCCTGCCTCCACAGTACTCAGACTTCCACTGTATCATCATGATGTCTCCTTTACTGTCAGGTAGTCAATGGTTTCTGCTAGGTTGAATAAAAAAAAGATGACTTTAGAATATCAATTATTACTCCATATACCTGAGGAATATACCTATTTTTCAGAGAAACCTTAACATCGAAAGTTTCTATATGGTCACCATTTCACTTAGACTAGCTCAACTCCCTCCCTCTCCCTTCCCTTACTTAATGGCAGGAATAAAAAAAGAAAAAGAAAAACTGAGGAGATACTAGAAAGGAGAAATATAGAAACTACAAACAAAAAAAAGTGATAGCTACATTTGACAGGTAGGCAATGGAAAGGAAGCAAGACCAGTACAATAGAAACTCTTTGAGAGGTAGAACTGTTGTTTTGTCTTTGTCTCTCTAAGGTATAGAACAACGCCTAGCACGCAGTAGATACTTAATAAACGTCTACTGAGTGAATGAAGGCCAGCACTAGAGGAAAAAAATGCCATGAAGGGTAAATCTGCATTTGGTCCAATTGTATTTCCTTTTCTTTGCCACTGCCTCCCTCCCAGTTCCCAATCCTCTCAAGTTGCTCTACAGCTCTCCAAAAGCAAGAAAAATCTAACATGCTCTTAAGAGCCCATTCACTCAATAACAAACATTTTTGTTGTTGTTCAGTCGTTTCAGTCATATCTGACTCTTCATGACCACACTGGGGGTTTTCTTGGCAAACATACTGGAGTGGTTTGCCATTTCCTTCTCCAGCTCATTTTACAGATGAGGAAACAGAGGCAAATATAATCAAGTGACTTGCCCTGGGTCATTTGGCTAGTGTCTGAGGCTGGATTTGAACTTTGGTCTTCCTATCTTCAGGCCTGCCACTCTATCCACCATTCCACCTAGCAGTCCCACAACATTTATTAAGCATCAACTAGGTGCCCAACACTGTGCTAAGTGATGAGTATACAAGAACAAGGCTAAACAGCCCCTGCCCTAGAGAAGCACCCATTCAAAACAAGGCAAACAACATACATAAATAAGGGTATAGAACAAGTATAAATAGTTACAAGATAACTTGAGAGATGGGCAGAGTAGGGGAGGTACTAGCTGATGGGTGAACCAGACATGGCTTGTTAGAGAAAGAGACACTTGCACACTTGAGTCCTAAATGAAACTAGGATTTCAAGATGTGGAGGTAAGAAGGAAGTGCCTTCCACCCTTCAGTGATAACATGGACAAAGGACAGTGTGTCATGTGGGAGGAATGAGAAGACAGCCAGAATGACTGGACCCTGGATTGCATGAAAGGGAGTAAGGTGTAATAATGGTGAAAAAGGCAGAGGGAGCCAAGTCTTGAGAGTTTTAAATGTCAAACAAAGGAATTTATACTTGATCCTGGAGGTAATTATAAGGAGCCACAGGAGTTTACTGATTAGTGAAATGACACAGTCAGACTTGCACTTTAGGAAAAGCACTGGTAGCTTTGTGGAAAACAGATTAAAGTGAGGAAGATAACTGAGGCAGGGATACCAGTGAGAGCTACTAGAATAATACAAGAAAGAAGGCCTGAATAAAGGTCACACCAAAACTCTCTCTTCTTTCCACACCAATCCCTGTCCCTCACAGACAAGAAGTCAAAACTTTCTTTGAAGCTTGACTACTGTTAGAAAAGCAATCTGATTTTTAACAAAGAATTTTTATAAAAAGGAAGAGAAAAAAGATTCAGCAAAACCAATCCATACATTTTTTCTCTTTCTCTTTTAAAGTCCTTTATAAGAGATGAGTCTCTGGAGGGGGAGGGGAAGGGATACTGGGGGAAGTCTAGGTGATATAAAAACAAGATATCATTAAAATCTACTTTAAAAAAAGCAATTTGAATATATTAATCTAACACAAAAGTAGGAATAAATTCCTTAACCTTCTATGTTTGGTTATATATTTGGTTAATCCAATGAATCTCTAACCAGAGGAATTTCAGGAGAGTGGGAAGATACTTTGGATATGTGTGTAAAAGAGTGACTCTCTGAAATGAAATCAGTTCAATTACTCCACCTATGTGTAAGGTTAACCTTGGGAAGGGAGAAGAATAAGGAGCATTTGCAGCCCAGTTGCTCCCTGAATAGGAATGAAAGGAAAAAACAGAGCCTGATAAAAAAGCTTTTCTGAGATCCTTCTGAAAATCCCTGGATCAATAACCCAGGCAGCCCATTGTTTAAGCAAGGAACATTCAAAGATCCTGGATGACAGGTATGCCAACTTCTAGACTGTAGAAGTCAATACAGGGCAGATAATGGGGCCCCAAGATTGACATGGTTTACAGTCAGCCACAGTACCTCTGCCATGGAAATTGACTACAATACTGTGATGTATATCTTCCCAGCAAAATTTAGGGTCCTTGAAAAGAAGGGCTGTTTCTTTTTTTCTCTCTGTTATCTCCGGCACCCAGCACAGGGGGAAAACATGCCATTCAGTTGTTTTTTTTCAGTTGTATCTGACTTCTTGATCCTGTATGGGATTTTCTTGGCAAAGATACTGGAGTGGTTTGTCATTTCCTTCTCTAAACATTTTACAGATGAGGAAACTGAAGCAAACAGGGTTAAGTGACTCACCCAGAGTCACACAGCTAGTTTCTGATGCCATGGCTGAGGCCAGATTTGAACTCAAATCTTCCTGCCTCCACGCCTGGCACTCTATCCACTGCAACACCGAGCTGCCCTATGTGAAAACATACTTGGTGATAATAATTTTGCTGAATTAAATCAAATTAAAAGGACAGTTTGGCCTTCAGGATATAAAGAGGAAATTGATGGGGGAAGCAAAATAGTAGCAAAGCAAAGGAAAGGAATGGGAATCGAAATAATGTTCTTTCTCCTTCCCTATCCCTGAGCTACTCATCTGTATTCTTCCTTAGCCAGAGAGTCAAGAAGGTTCCTGGAAGAGCTTTCCTTCTTTACTCCTCTCTCGGTACCAGGTTGTGGACACATTTGGTTTGGCCAGGTAAAGTTAATACCAATTATAGTCAATTATGGGAATTAACCACCATTAACACATAATTAGGAGCAGCTCGGTGGCACAACGGATAGAGTGTCAGGCATGGATGGCCTTAGACATTTACTATAGCTGTGTGAAGCCTTGGCAAGTCACTTAACCCTGTTTGCCTCCATTTCCTCATCTGTAAAATGAGCTGGAGAAGGAAATGGCAAACCACTCCAAGATCTTTGTCATGAAAATGAGGTCCCAAAGAATTAGACACAATTGAAAATGATTAAACAATAACACACAATCATAATATAACAATTATGTATACTTTTAAACATACAACTGATTAACTTTCTTTTAAATTAAAACATCTACTGCCCATTTCTGCTCAATCTTGAAGAGATATACCTACAACTTTTAAAATACAGAGGAAACAATAACTGTCAGCTATAACTTCTGGACCCCCCTTGCTATTCTACTACTATCATTCAGAAACTTTTCCTTTGAGGTTCACTCACTCCATCTAGATTAGGGGTTCTTAACCTGTGGTCTTTGAACTTGTTTTCTACAATATTTTGATAACTATTTCAATATAATTACTTTTTCACTTAAAAATATTATTCTGAGAAGGTATTCATAGGCTTCATAAGACTGCTAAAGGGATCCATGAAACAAAAAAGGTTAAGAACCCCTCATCTAGATCTTGATGTCAGTTACCAACCAGTCCACAAACAATTCTCCCTCCTTTCTCATGGAGCTCAGCACCTAATTCATAGTCTTCCTCTTCACTCCAATTCCTGCCCTTACACTTAGCGACTTCATTATAAAAGCTGATGTCCCCCTAAACTGTTTCTTAGTTCATCAACCTAATCCCATGATATGCATCCTCAGTCACACACAGTCATACACACCCTTGACTTCATTATTATTTACAAGTATTCCAGTTCCGTGATATTGAACTGTGACCACAGCCTCCCATCCTTTCATCTCTCCCTGTGCTTCATTAATCTCCTAAATTTATTCTCCATCCTCCCCAAGACCTCTAGTCAACCTCATCCCTACCTGTTTTCCGAAGACATCATCCCTACTCTAGCCTCACTTTCACCCCTTTGAAATTTTAACTTAATCAGTTTAATTTCATGCAGTCATCTACCCTCAAAATTTCCAAACCTCAACCTGGAATTGAGTAATCCCAGTCTTCTCTGCTATTACCACTTGGTAGCCTACTGAACAATTCTAAACAAAGTCATATGACTATACTTACTCAGTTCGCTACAATTTTGTTATCAAATTTCAACAATGTCCTCATTACTTTATGCTAATCCTTTTATTCTTCCCAGTCTTGAGTCCCTACCAAATAAACCACCATAGCTCTCTTCTCTCCAAAAGTCACCAAAAGCAGCTCTGGTCCCCCTTCCAGAAGAAAAGTTTGTTTCATACCTTACTAAAAAATACTGAGGGCATCTATTGCAAGCTCCCTCTTCTACTCAATTCCTCATTTCAAATCCCCTCAAGGTCAACCCCTCTTTCTCTTCTTTTGTTCTAGTCTCAAAGGAATAAGTATTCCTTCTTGCTAAGGCTAGCTCCTCTTCTTATTCCTTCAATTCTATCCATTCATATCTCCTCCAGTAATGTCCCCCTTCAAGCATTCCCTCTAATTTTCTATCTCACCCATTAGTTCCATCTCTGATAGCTATACTATAAAAAGGTCAAGATCCCCTCTCATCCATAACAAACCATCACTTGATTTTATCATCTCCCTTAAGTAATGTATGTGGTATGGGTATGTGTATGAAGCCTTCCTTTTACAGACAAACTCCTAGAAAGAGCTTTAACTGAGAGCTATTAAGAGCTATTAAGCACTCATTGCCTTAACTTCCTTATATCCTACTCATTTCACAATCTCTTAAAATCTGGCTTCCAATACCATTATTCAACTGAAATTGTTCTAAAAGTCACTATCAATCTCTTAAATTGTTAAATCCAATGGATTTTTCTCATCTCTCATCCTTCTTGACCTCTTTCTAACATCTGATAGTGTTGAGCACCCCCTCTTCCTAGAAAGGATCTCTTTCCTATGTTTTCAGGACACTGCTCTTTCCTAGTTCTCTTCCAACCTGCCCAATTGTTTTTTCTTGGTATCCTTTGATAGATTATCATTCATGTTCCAACCCCTGTGTGAAAGTCATATTCCAGGGCTCTGTCCTGGACTCTCTTCTATTCTCTCTCTATGCTCTCAGTGGTCTAATCATCTCCCAAGTATACAATTATCCTCTCTATGGAAAAGATTCTCATTCTAAACATCAGCACTCATCTATCTCCTAAATTCCAGTCCCACATTACCAACAGTTTGCTTGACATTTCCCCTTGGATGTGCCATTGACATCTCAAATTTAACACGTCCAAAAAAGAGTTCAAATCTTCCAACTCAACCCACGCCTCTAATTTTACTATTTCCTTTGAGACTACTATTATCACCCAGGTTCACAACTCCAAAATAACTCCATTTTCAGTCTCTCTCCCTCATTCCCCATATCCAATCAGTTCCCAAGTCACATCAATTCTACCTCAATACACTGTTCTCATCTGTCTTCTCTCCATTCATATAAATACCATTCTGGTTCAGTCCCTCATCAACTCTTCCCTAAACTACTGTAAGAACCTAACTGGTCTTCCTACGTCTCCAATTCAATAGGTACAGTGCTACCAAATTGATATTCCTAAAGTACAGTTTGGATGATGATACTTTCCTGTTAAAGAAGTTTCAGTGGTTTCTCTATTGCCTCTAGGATAAAATATAAATTCCACCATTTGGCATTTAAAAGTTCTTCACTATCAGGCTCCAACTTATCTTTCTAAACTGATTTTACATTAGTTTCTGGTTCATCTCTCCAGGGCCTGATAAAAAGAAGTAGAAGGATGGACAATGCTAGGACTTCTAATTTTCTCCAAGAATTTTTATAGCTGTTTATCTCTGTGCTTTCAACCTAGAAATGCTGTCACTTTGATCTGTACAAAGATTAACCCACCTGTAACTTAAGCTTATTCTTTATGCTAAGAGATCTAGAAAAATTTCAGATTTGCTTTTTCACCATAAGCCCTTTGTGTTTATAAATTATATTTTGTAAATTGTATGTGGCTCCTGAGTGATATTTCAAACTATCCTGAGAGTAACACTGATTATGTTACCAGCAACTACAGAGCAACAGTTCTACTTAATACTAGCAGCAACAGATGTTCAAAAATAACATGCAGATACTAGAATCACAGCTGAAAATATCAACACAACTATTACTATCTTGGCAATCTGCTAGCAAGCATCAGCTCTAACTTATATAACATACAATATTTTAATATTACAAGGATCCATGATTTCATCAATGTTGGATACTCCTTTCCTCTAAGGCAGATCATCAACCCATCCACACCTTAATAGATAGTATTCATGAGTTGCTATGGCTAAAAAGAAATCATCACTTAAATCAACTGGTAATAAGCTGCTTCAAACTTAGGTTGGTATTTCTATGAAAGTCAGTAAGTCTGAATTCAGACTAGCCTGTCTGAAACAATGTTTTACATTGTAATTAGGTCCCAGCTTGGCAGGCTAGGGCCTGGGCCCTGGCCCAGGTATAGTGGTATAGCCTTCAAGAACCTAGGGTGATCGCTTTATCACAGCGAGTCACTAGAGGTTGACTTTGGTGGATGGATAGATGCAGTGTAACAATGCTTTTTAAGCTAAAATAAAAGAATAAGTTTATGGGAGCGTGGTAAGAATGATTATTTTTAAAGTAGAGTATCTAGTCTTCCTCTACATATAACACACCAAAAATAACATACGAAGAACTCTTATGTATATTCTTTAATATAAATACTCATGACTAAAGCCATCCCAAGAGTTTAAATGTCAATGTGACTATATTTAGAGATGTGAAAAAAATCAAATATGTCAAATTGCATTTAAATATAACCACAGAATCATTTCAGGAATAGTTATACCACAAAGAACACAATAAACAACAGTTAAGGGTTCACAAATCATAAAAACATTAACAAGCTATCTTAATATATCAATATCTTTGATCAAAAGGCATGATTAAAATACTAATGGTAAAAGTCAGATAAAAAGTTATATTTTCATTGTTCTTATTAGCACAGCATTTGCATAATAATATCAAAATTTTAAAAACAAGTTCCTGACTGTTCATTTTGACTAGATATTCACCACTCAATGGTCATTTTAACATCCTACATGGTACTAATTAGGATTTGTGAAGAGAGATGAAATTAAATACCTAAAATATAACCTTTTTAAAAAAATATTAAATTTAGATTCATCTTGTGAAAGTTTACTTTAGCAGCACAGCCGTTAAAAGGCCAAATAAATGAGCTCCATGGCTTAGTGGAAAGAACATCTTACTTGGAATTAGAAGACCTAGATTAAGTGCCAGTTTTAACACTGATTAGCCATGTCCTTACTGGGGCAAATCATCGACCTCTTTGCACCCTAAGTTTCCTCATCTGTAAAATGAAAATAACAATACTTATACTACCTAGCTCAGAGAGTTATTGAAAGGGAAATAATTTGTTAACCTTAAAGTACTATATAAACAGGAGCTACTGTAAGTGCAATGATGCCTTTATTGTACTTTACATCTGCTAATAAAATACATAACATCTTATGACACCTAAGAATCATCTAAATCTGTGCATCAATTTGAAACTGAAAATATTATACAAAAATGGAATTCTGAAATTAATCCTTATCTAAATTCTAAATCAGGCACATACATAATGCATGATATAAAATAGAGTTGAATCTTAAAAGAAACTGACTTTCTATTTTTCAAATCTTTAATAAAATATAACAAAATTATAGTAAGATATTTGGGACCTGATTAAAAATATTTGATGTAGTTTATAGCACTAGCTATAAATTAACATTCAATACCACCTAAATATTTTATCTTTGAACTACTCAAAATATGTAATATCTTGTGGAATGAGTTAACAATTAGCTCTCTTACTAAAAATTTCTCCAAACACTTATGCCCATACAAGTTACTTCACACAAACAAAGCATTTGTGCAAATAAAAAGTATAAATGATCTGGTCAGTTGGTATACACTCCTAATAATTCCCTCTGTCTTCTTGACATCAGTCCTAGAAGTCTTTAGCCATTTAGCTAAGGTCAGTGAACCAGCATGGTGCATTTCAAACACCAACTCTCAGAACTCTATGAGTATATATTCTCAGGCTGAATTACCACAGCCTTAGCACATTTTCAAGTTTCTATCCACAGCCATCAATTAGCATATACTCAGGCAATAAAGATTAATTTTAATAAGTTTAAAGCAAAAGAAATGGAAAGTTAAATATAAGTAGTTATAAAATTTGTCTGCTATGTGCAAGGCACTATATGCTAAGAGCTTCTACATATATTACTTTATTTGAGACTCACAACACCGTAAGACAGGTGCTATAATTATTCCCATTTTACAGTTGAGAAAAATAAGGCAAACAAGTTAAGTGACTTGCTCTGTATCATATAGCTAGTAAGTGTCTAACACCAAATTTGAACTCAGGTCTTCCTGACAGGCCCAGTGTTCCAGCCAATGAACCACCAGCTGCCTCTAGAAGCAGAGAATAGATGGGCAAGGAGTACCAAGCAACAGCTAGGAACTAGGAAGAAAGAAAGAGACAGAGATGGAAAGGCATAGCCTAAAGTGAGTCCAGGGATGAGGAACCTGTAGCCTCAAGGCTACATGTGGCCCTCTAGCTCTTCAAATGTGGCTCTTTGATTGAATCCAAACTTCATAGAACAATTCCCTTTAATAAAAGGATTGGTTCTGTAAAATTTGGGACTCAGTCAAAAGGCCACACTGAAGGACCTAGAAGGCCACATGTGGCCTCAAGGCCACAGGTTCCCCATCCCTGGAACCAACAGTGATGGCATTAGGAAGAGGAGTTCCTATGACCATTAGCTACTCCAGGAAATGGGTTCTTTTTTTATTTTCAAGTTGCAACCAAGATACACATTTCAAACTTATACCATTTGAGTTACAAACATTTTTGTTAACATACTGATCAAATATAACCAAATATCTAAAACTGCATCAGTAATTATCCATCCTCCCAATCACCAAAAAGAAAAAAGAAAAACGAAAAACCTCTCAGATAAATCATTCCAAAGGTTTACAGATACTGAAGAGAAGCCCTCTTTACAAAAAAATCTATTATAAAGTCCAAATTTTCAACATTAAGTACAAATGCAAATAAATAACCAAAAAAAATAAGCTGTTAAAAGAAAGAATTATTTCTTAATCATAAAAAATAAAAAGTTAAAGTTACCTGAAACTATAGTAAAAAAACTAAAATTTCAAGGAAGGGGATGCTGTAGAGTTGAAAATGAAATCATGATGGAGTTCCCACCCTTTTCAGACTTAAGAAATCCTCTACACTTCTTTAATCACTTGTGCCATTCTATTCCTGCAAAACAACAAACAAACATACATATGAGTGTATACATATGCACATATATACATATACATATATGATATAAAAGTTTAAGCAATGTTATTATCAAGTTTTTTAAAACATCTGTAAGAGAACTTTGGGAAGGAAAACAAAATACATAAATACAATATGGAGAAATACTAGCAACATGCCAAAGAGGAACCCCTGGCATAGGGACCAAAGGGTCATCCTTGGAGTCAGGAAGACTTGGATTCAGGTTGCACTTCTACCACCTACTAACTCTTTATGACCCAGGGCAAGTTACAATCTTTGAGAGCTCCAAACTATGAATATAAGTTGCATGAGAGTTATTGAACTGTATTGGTAGAGAGAGTTTCCTCGTAAGCAATTTTCTTTCTTTTTTTTTTTTTTTTGGCTAGGCAATCAGGGTTAAGTGACTTGCCCAAGGTCACACAGCTAGCCAAGTGCCAAGTGAGCAATTTTCTTTCTTGAAGAATTCCCTACACATATGAAATCACAAGTCTGAACCAAAAAAAGAAAAGAAAATACTGCTGATATGAATCACAAACATACTATTGTGGAAGAAAAAGTAACTTGTGTATATAAATTCAGACACTATACAAAGTAATAGTAATGAAATAATCCTTTCATTGTTACTAGTACTGGGTAAATCTTTATTAGACTATTTTGTCTAATTCTGAATTCTGCTTTGAAGATAAAGAAATCTGGAGGAAAATCATTTAATGATATTTTAATGACAATTTAATGATAAAAAAATTTTTAATGGGTCTTACAAGAAAAATGTTAAAAGGACAAAGGAGTAGGTATGAGAACAATTTAAAAAGTCCCTGTTCCATATGTGTGGTTTGTTCTCATGTACAGCTCATATAGAATGTGCCATAAAGAAATAGTCATAGTGATAGACCCTAAAAATAACAAACAAGAGCTACTAACAGACAGAAGAGACACATATGGAAAGGGGTGCAGTTCACAGTCACGTTTATACTATTAAATAAGTATATCATCAGCAGGATAAACTTTGACTAGAAAGGAAGAGAAAAATGGGAAGAGCTATAATATGAAGAAGGATACCAGATGTTCTCCAAGATATATCATGGAAAAATATGATTAAACCAAGATAGAAGGGGCTCTCGAGCTAGGCATAAGAAGGATTTACTGAGAATTTACTGAAAATAAGCATTACTAAACACTGAAATGTATTAAAGAACACGAAATTTCCTATACTTGTGGTCTTTATATTAGATTCCCATCTTTCAGGAACAGTTTAACTGAATCCCTTGCCTGGAAGCAAGGGAATAAATTAGATATCTGAAGATCTCCATAATTCTACAATAACTCAGAACTAGAGAAAGGAAAAGAAATGACAAAAATGCTTTTCTAACAGTCTGCTATCAAAATGCTGCTATTGTGGAGCTTAGAAAAAAAACAAAAAACTACAATCTAAGCAACACTGACTTCACTGCTGTTCCTCACACAAGACTGTATTTCTCATCTTCAGTATTTTCACTGGCTGTCCCTCACACTTAAAATTCTTTTCCTCCTCATCTCCATTCCCTCACTTCCGTGGCGTCTTTCAAGTCTCAGCTTAAATTCCACCTTCTTTAAGAAACCTTTCCTGATCTCCCTAAATGATAGCACCTTCCCTAGGTTAATTATCTTCACTTTATACTGTAAATATCTTGTTTGTATATAGTTTTTTGCAATGTTATCTTCCCCGTTAGATTGAGGTCAGCAACTATTTTTGCTTTTTCATTGTAAACCTAGCACATAATATAGTGCCTAGCACACAGCAAGTGCTTTAAATGCTTATTGACTTATCTTAACTATTGACCATCTTAACTATCATTTTTCCATGCCTTTATTGCACATTCAGCCCCAAACAAACAGGTAAGACATAGGAAATATAAATCAAAAATGCAAACAAGAATTATAGGAAAAGTAGGAGGTGGGTTAATTAAAAAGGAAATTTGGAGTTATATAATGTAATTATATAACTATTTTTTTTTCATAGCATGAAAGGCTTTTATTCACTTTACAGATAACCTAAGTTCACATCCTCAAGTTTTCAAAGGTAATGTTAAAAAAAGTTTTGAGAAAAACTGCAAGAATTTTCATGCATTTATAGTCCATATGGGAATGTAAGCCTGAAATAGATATTTAAACACTTCAAGAAGGATGCTATGCTTAAAAATGTTTTACTTTCAAAAAACCAAAGTATATCATTCATATTCTGAAGTAGAAAAGGGGCTTAAATAAGGAAGGGGTTCAAAAATGATTTAAAATAATGTAAATATAAACAACTGAAGACAACTTCAATGCTATGCCCTAAAAAACTAATAATGTTAATTAAAATAGCATAAATGTTCTTATTTACATAGTCTCAGATTCATAATGTTCACACGGCCAGAGAGCTAGATGGTCAACAGCTGAATGTTTTTATAAAGGTTAATAAACTGTCTGACTTCCAAGATAAGTACTACTTAACATTTCTTATTTTTAACACAAATGTATATCTGAGTCTGTCCAATCTGTTACACGTAAAATCTAAGGGACAAATAAACCAGAATTGGCCTACCTCCATATAGTAGGCCAAGTAGATTCCCATTATGTCAAGTCTCTAGGCTGAGCTTCCAATCTGCTGCTTCCTCTCTTTATCCTATAAAAACATAAAAATACAGGTTAACCCCAAAGAGCACTGGGTAGATTTTCTAAAAAACTAAGAGAAAAACATTCTGTAGGAAAATCTTTTCACATGTTGTAGTTTATAAGATAAATTTGGTTTTGACTGACATTCTGCCCAAACCAAATTCATCTTAACTGATACCACACTAATAAGAGAATAAATGGCTATTTGAAACTAACTGAACTATTATTTTCTATTTGAATTTCATCTCAAACTTAATTCTTGACAGGAAAATAACCTTCTTTAAAATTTAGGTGATAAACTCACATCAATACATATTTTAAAACAATACTACTAAAATAATAAAGTCTTATAAGAAAATTAGTTCATAAAGGCCTGTAAGTCTAAAGATATTAGGAATTTACAGGTCCTAAATGGTTGTTTTTAGAAGTATAATTAAAAACCATATCAAGTGCTTAACATTTTCAAGCAGAAAGTATTAAGTCGTTTAATATGACTAAAACCACACTTGGATTTAAGCTATTATAGCTATTAAAAAAAAAGAAAGTCAGGCCATGAGCGTGAAACACAAAAGATTACAGAAACCTGACACCACATTTGCTTATGGAGATTTTTGTCAATTAAGAGAGGACTTTTTTCCTCAGTATGTAATATGTATCAACTTCAGCCTGAATTTGTGAGAATTTAGCAGTCTCAGAAAAAAAAGCATGCCTAATTCAGATATTTTCCTTTAGAAAACAATCAAGATTAATAGCAGAGCATTAGGAATAGTAGGCAGTCAATAAATATTCATAAACTTAAAGTAAAAAAAGCTAATATTTTAAAAATTATATTCAGAAAAAAGTTTAAAAAAGTAAATTTTAGGAAAAATAATGTATAACAGACTTATATAATTTTATCAGGATATTACAAGCACTAAGACCTTTATGATAAACATTTTCAGAGTCGTTTTTCAGTAATTCTGTTGCTAAACCATTATCTGTATAGATTCACTTCTTAAATTTAACTGGGTATTTTTTCATTATTCGGTATATGGAAGTTATGTTTTTATTAAGTATTCATTCACATGTAGGCTCTTCAGGACAAGCTCTTTTCTTTTTTCTTAGGAAAAGTTCTTTTCAACATGTTTTTAAGCTCTAGTTTGACACCATATACACCATTCCACTGTACCTGAAAGTCACAAAAATCCTTCTACACTAATAACATCAACTCTTTTCCAACACTAGCAGCAACCAAAACAAGGTGATATAAAATCATAAGCTCTTTGCTGTTGTGTTAATAGTTTATCAAGTAAATTATAGAAATTAACATAAAAATCTGCGTTTCTTCCAAATCACATGAAATGTTTAATTTTGGTTTTGCTATACTATTACTCATTCACTCCTGCATTAGGATCAATTCCATATTCTGCATTTAAGAACTGGTGGAAAATCTTGGATAATTGCCAGAATTTAGTGGAATGTTACATACAGTATCTTACTGGTCATGCTGAAATAAAAATTATGTTGCAAAACTTTAAAACATTAAAAAGGGATATAAAAAAACAACCAACCAGAAAATACAATGTAGTGGAAAGAGACTCAAAGTTCAAATCCAGTTTTACAACTTATTTTCTGTGTGATCTTGGTCACTTTACCTGAATCTTATCTTTATTTATCTTATTTATACATTCATTAATTTATCTATTTATCTTATCCTTATCTTTAAAATGATAAATCTCCTCAAAAATCCCTTACAGCTTTAATACCGTCAATCAAACTGCTGCATCCCAGCACTGGATTACTGATTTTTTTTTTTTTTGCTAAAAATGATGAGAAATTCAATATAACTATAATCATCAGATGTCATGGAGAATGTAAAATAGGGGATAATCTGCTGCAGGGAAAAAAATAAGGCAGAATCTGGAGTCAGAAAATTTATGTCTGAATCTCAGCTATGCCATTTACTACTTGCATGATTCTGTTTAAGTCACAACCTTCCTGGGCCTCAGTTTCCTCAACTATAAAAAGAGGGAGTTAAACTAGTTAGCCTCATTTTCCTCATTTGCAAAAGGAAATGATAATAGCACTTACCTCACAGGGTGTTGTAAAGATGAAATGGGAAAATATGTGGGAAGTGTTTTGCAAACCTTAAAGTGCTATGTAAGTATCAGTTAATATTATGTTGTTATTGTTATACAATGAAGTGACTAATTATGTGGAGAAGCTTATTCTGCTAAGTATACTCTCACAGAAAGTCTACTCCCTTTTAATGTCATTTTTTCATTAAAAGGAAAACCAACATTGACAGTGATAGCATATTAACATAGATGGGAAAAAGGAAAGCAAGGCAGACAGGATAAAAGCAACATGGTATTATTAAAGGACTTTAATAAGGTCCTTTTAGGACTTTATTAAAGGCTTAAATCAAATATCCATGTACCTGAGCAAAAAAATTAGAATCCATCTCCTATATGCTTCAACTTTTCCAACTAACATTTATCCCCCATAAGACTAAGCCACTCACATCCTGCCTCTTTCAAATGAACTATCAAGTCCCCTATTTGTGATTATCTCTTTCTGTTTCATTTCTTCTTGTATTTCTTCTCTCCTTCCTTTCACCTCTTTCCCCTTGCCCATTTCTCTCTCTGGCTCTCTATCAGGGTCCTGGGTTGGAATTTGTGCCACTGCAAGTGGACAATTTATCTAACAGCTAAACAAGTTTCTTCTCCCCACACTATCCCCACAGAGCAAATGGCCTACATTCTCTTATTAATTCCTGTTTATCAATTTATTATTCGATTCAAAGTTTTATTGTCTATTTCCCTGGTTACTCATTTTAAAGCCCAGAACAGTAGCAAACAAAGAATATGGACAAACAGTTGTATAGAAAATTGACACATATAGCACTTTAAATATCAAAGGTACTTTACATAATTTCATTTGAACCTCCTAACAATCCTGTGAAGCACATGCTGCAGGTACTATTATCTGCACTTTATAAATAAGGCTCCAAAAAATTAAGTGACTTGCAAAAGTGTCAGGATAATAAGTCAAATTAAATCCAAGCCTTTCTAGCTCCATTACTTCAAGCTATCGTTTATTTTCATATACATACTCACACACAAACTAAAATAGGAGTACCAATATTTTTTAACACAAATCAAAGTGGTCTTCTATCATTCAATTATGCAGCAGGTGGTAAGTTCCATTTATGATCAGAATACTTATTTTTTTCATCACATGTACTAATTCACCATGAGTTTCCAATTATAATAGAGGCAAGCTTCTATGATTGCTAATATCATAGCAACACTGGCACTAAAGTCTCTTCTAACATTTCCCACTTTTGATTTATGGTGTCATGTTTTAATTAATAGCAGCATTCCAAAAGTCAATGAGATATTTTGGGGTGCTTAAAAGGCAAAGGATGAACCAAACAAATTTTTAATATCCCTTAGAAACTTACGAATTCAATGTATAATTAATCTACATTTATTTAGAGGCTACCATATAGTGAGCATTAAAAAGTATGGCAGTCTCTACCCTAAAGGAACTTACAATTTGTTTAAATAAAGATAAAAAATGAAAAATAATTATACAAAATTACTATATATTTTAAGTTACTGTAAAAGTGTTTTTTTAAACATTTATTTCAACTCAAAAAAATTTTTTTATTTATTCTTTTTATTTCTCTGTCTTAGTCATTCTTGTTCTCTTACTAAGAGCACAATAATAGATCGGCTGAACTCAGGCCTGTACATGGAAGATTTAGAGAAGAAATGGAAGGATAAAGGGAATTAAAAACGTCCCATATTCAGATCAAAATAGTAGTTGAGAAAATAACTAGCCAACCACTGAAGAAAAATAGCATAAAAATATAGGTTATTCAATTTGGAATTATGAGAGATCAATTAGGACTGGAATAGTTAGGTAATAAGGCATCAAAGGTACAGATGCGCCTTAAGTTTGGACCTTAAAACAAAAGCAAGATTTGGATCCTACTCTTTAGTTAGCTAGAAGGGAAGAGCAAAGGGTCCAGAGGGCATGGAGTATGATATTCCGGAGGGCAAAGGAGATCGGACTACAACCTAGAATCACCTACCCAGCAAAACTAAGTATAATCATTCAGGGTAAAAAATGGTCATTCAATGAAATAGTGGACTTTCAAGCATTCCTGAGGAAAAGACCAGGGCTGAATAGAAAATCTGACCTTCAAATACAAGACTCAAGTGAAACGTGGAAGAGGTAAACAGGAAAGAGAAATCATGAGCCTTATTAAGGTTGAACTGTTCACATTCCTGTAGGGAAAAATGATACTTATAACTCATGAGTCCTTTGTCAGTATTAGGGTAGTAGGAGGGAAAAAAATTATATGTATGTATAGATAGAGGGCACAGGGTGAGTTGAAGATGAAGGGGTAATATCTGGAAAATAAAATTAAGGGGTGAGAGAGGATTATACTGGGAGAAGGAGAAAGGGAGAAGTAGGAGGTGGTAAAATATCTCACATGAAACAGACAAGAAAAGGCTTTTACAGTGGAGGGGAAATGGGGGAAGGTGAGAGGGAATGAGTGAATCTTACTCTCAGAATTTGGCTTAAGGAGGGAATAACAGAGCAGGGGGTTGATAGAGCGGAGGGCAGACTGGAGGAGGGGATAATCAAAAGCAAACACTTCTGAGGAGGGACAAGGTCAAAAGAGAGAATAGAATAAATGGGGGTAGGATAGGATGAAGGGAAATACACTTAGTTTTTCACAAGAGGACTACTATGGAAGTGTTTTGCATGACTACACATCTATAACCTGTATCTAGATGCTTGCCTTTTCAATGAGGGTGCGTGGGGAGAGAGGAAGGGAGAAATTTGTAACCCAAAGTTTTAAAAACATATGTTAAAAACAAAAAAAAGGAAAAAAAAAGAGAAGAGCAGAAGAAATTTCCCTGTAAGGACAACATGAGCAAAGATAAGAAAATAGTAATGAGCATGTCACGTTCAAATGACAATGAAGATGGGACTGGCTTAAAAACAGTCCTGCTATATGTGGCCAAACTAATATTCATAAAGCACAAGAATGACCATGTTATTTCCCTCCTCAATTAGTTTTAGTGGCTCTTTATCACCTCTGGGATAAAATGCAAACTTCTCCCTCTGTATGGCATATAAAGTCCTTCACAACTTGTCTCCAACCTATCTTTCCAGGCCAATTACACATTACTCTTCCTCAGTCATTTGACATTCTGACCAAACTGGCCTACTTGCTATTTCTCTTACACAACAGTTTATCTCTGGCCCCTCTGCTTTTCCAAAGGCTGTGTCCTCCTTCATTCCTGGAATGCTTTTTCTCCTCACTTCTACTTCTTGGAACCCCTATCTCCCTTTAAGGTGCAACTCAAGCGCTAGTTCCTATAAGAGGTCTTACCCAACTCCCACAATTGTCAGCTGGTAATCAACATCCTGGGAAATCACAGTATCTATCTTATGTGTATTTATCTGCCTACATGTTGTTTCTCCCAGTAAAATATAAACTTCTTGAGGGTAGGGACTGTTTTGGTCTTTGTATCCCCATTACTTAGTAGTATAGCTGAAATTAATAGGTGCTTGAAATATTTCCTGAACTGAGTATGTGTGTACAAACCTCTACATGTCATGGACAAGAAAAAATAGTTTTAAGTCAATAAATTAAAGGAATTATTCCAGCGAGATCGTTACTACAGAAGCGCTATTGTCGTCTACTGTCTAACTTAAGAATCAATAGCATTGTTTAATTAAGGTACTAGATAAGCAACGGCTACATTACAGCAAGGTAAAAGCAGCAGATACATACCATGAATGATCCAATACTGCATGCCCTTTGACCCAACAATATAACCAGTAGCTCTGTATCACAAAGAGATTTTTTTTAAAAAAGGGAAAAGGACCTACTTGTATAAAAATATTTATAGCAACCTTATTTTTCTTGGTCTTTTTTTTAATCTGTTTTCTTTCACAACATGACTAATGTGGAAATATGTTTTGCATGACTGCACATGTATAACCTATATTAAATTGTTTGCCTTCTCAATGAGGGGGAGGGGGTGAAGGAAGAAAGAGAATTTGGAACTAAAAATTTTTAAAAATGAATGTTAAAAATTATTTTTACATGTAATTGGAAAAAAAATTTTAAAAAACATACTGGCCACATTTCTTCCTCTAAAGTCTTCCTTGTATAAATGAAACCCTTAGTATAGCCTAGAATATTTTGTGAACATTTATGTAATATATACCTAGTATTTGTTTTCCTTTCAAAAAGATATCATTTTTGAGGTGCTACCTATCTATATTCGGATCATTATGATATATGCTAAGAGTAACTTTCAAGAAGTACCCAATTCTCATAAACACAGTCAAAGTATTTAAATGGCCTTAACTGTCTTTAAGGTTCTTTTCTTTTTTTTTTAAGGCAATTGGGTTTAAGTGACTTGCCCAGGGTCACACAGCTAGTAAGTGTCACGTGTTTGGCCTAAAGTCAGATTTGAACTCAGATCCTCCTGACTTCAGGGCCGGTACTCTATCCACCGTGCCACCGAGCTGCCTCCTTTAAGGTTCTTTTCAACTTGGCCCCTTCTTACCTTTCCAATCTTCTCACACTTCAGTAGCCATCCTGAAACAGGACATCATCCTGACTAAATACTTTTTTTTTTAAGGCAAAATTGGGGTTAAGTGACTTGCCCAGGGTAGCACTGCTACTACATGTCAAGTGTTTGGTCTGAGGCCAGATTTGAACTCAAGTCCTCCTGACTTCAGGGCCGGCGCTCTATCCACTTGTTCCTCATACCTGCAATGCTCTCCCTTAAACTAGATGATATATCTGGCTTTCATGATTCAGCTCAAATATCACCTTATAAAGGAGGCCTTCCTGATTCCTGGAGCCACCTAAACCTTCTCCACTAAGGTTGTACTCCTTCTACTTTCTAAGTATCTTACATGTGACTATTTATTTACATGTTGTCTCCCCCCATTAGTATGTAAGTTCCTTGAGGGCAGGAACTATTTTTGTGCTCTTTGTATCCTCAGCACTTAGCACAATGACTGGCACACAGTAAGTGCTTGTTGGTTGACTGAAATATTAGATGAAAAAAATGAAACTTATAAAATACAAGTCAATTCTTATTACAATGCGTAACTGGAAAGGGACTACCTGACCAAATTTTTGTTTTAGCACTTGAATTCATCATTTCTTTTATTAAAACTATTGATAAATTAGCTTGAACTGCATTAATATCTAGGGAATATTTATTGAATCTTCAACTGTACATTTTGAGTGAACAAATTTTCTCTAGCTTATCCAAACCTAAAATACATGCTGATCCCTGAAGTACTTACACCTACACTTCCCAGTCAAATGTTGTATAAACAAAGTAAGCCAACATCCAGAAGTTTTCAGATTGGTGGAATTTAAGAACAAAGCTTAATATGCTGTTCTATCTTGATTTTTTAAAATTTTATTTTTTCCCAGGCTTTTTATTTCTTTGCACTGGGATTCCATAGCAATAAAGTTCACTTTAAAATCTGTAATACAATTAAAAATTAAGATTTACAAAAATTTAAAGATGCTCCTGAAGGACAATTCAATAACTACTCAATGGGTGATGCCATAGCAATAAAGTTCATTTTAAAATCTGTAATACGATTAAAAATTAAGATTTACAAAAATTTAAAGATGCTCCCAAAGGACAAAGCTTTGTCTTCTAAGTTTCATTTGGAGATCCACATTATTCAATAACTACCCAACAGGTGACAAGGCTGGGACATCTGTCTATAACCCCTCCCATCCCCAACCCACTCAACATCTACTCAACACTTGAGTAAGTCCCTGAGAAATGAGAAAGGAGTACATTCAGGTAAGAGAGACAACCAACACAAAGTCTCAAAGTCTCAAAACAAGAAGACATCAAAGTATCCAGTGTGAGGAACACAAGTAGCTCAGTATAGCTGGAGGGAAGTACTCACTGTAAAACTGTAAAGATAGGAAGAGGCCAGGTTGTAAAGGGGAAAGAAGCTTAGCAGATTTGTTTTGGCATTTTTGCTATTCTTTTTTTGTCCAAAGTATTCTGATAGAACAAGTAAAACACTTCCATTGATCATTAATATAAAGTAGAAAATGTAAGGTGATTTTTTTTGCTTTGATTCAGACCTGTGATTTTATCTGTATAGAAAATCCCTCTTTTCCTACAGATCAGCACCTATTTTACAACTTGTAGCCTGGGACAGTTGCCTCAGACACTGAGATGATAAGTGACTTGCCTATAATCACACAATCAGCATATGTCAGACACTGGACTTGATCACTGTTCCCTCCGATTTGAGGAGACCTGTATTCCATTCTGCCTTTTAACTTGGCTACTGGACTTTAAGTCAATAACTTTCTAATGATTTTTTAAAAACCCAGCTCCTAATTAACTACAGAACTAAACAATATTAGACTGAGAAAAGCCCTCATAAATTATCTAGTTAAACTTCTCATTTCACAGATGAGGAAATCAAGGCCCATAGAGGTTAAATAATTCATTCATGGTCACACAGCCATCTACGGAAAAAGCCAGAACCAAAATACAAGTCTCCTATATAACAAAACCGGTGTTATTCCCACTAACCAAAACTTATTTCTTTGTATATACAGTCATCAAAATCATATACAAAGAGTAATTTAGTTTAGTTATAGCAAGAACATGACCATGTTCTAGCTGCCATCACATATCAAAGCATAGAACTTAATCTGAAATGCTAATAAATTTGAACAACTTAGTAATACAGAATGTCCCAAAAGGGTCAGTGCAATTTAGGCTGTTAAAGCCTTGAACTGCAATAAGATTTTAGGATACCATGTATATTAGCAGACCCTGTTTTTTATTAAAAGAATGGTTTCCTATTTACTATTATTTTCAATATTTTGTTAAATAATACATATTAATGCTCCATTCTATCTGTCCTGTTTTAAAAGCCACAAGCTCAAACATAATCTTATTTTACAGGAGACAATGATTTCAGAACTAAGAAGACATGGGTTCAAATCTCACCTCTAACACATACTGGCTTGGTGACTGTGGATGAGACACTCACTCTCTCAGTACTCACTGCTACGCTCTAATACAGAAATGGTGCCAACTTTCATTTGCAGAAGGGAGTCTCATCGAGATTCTCCTATGCCAATGAAATTCCTATGCCAGTAAAAGCCCTACCCTAAGAAATCCATGCAATTCAATGGGTTTTTTTTTAATACAACCATATTAATAATTTCCTAAGAGCAATAAGTAGGTCTATGAAACTGCAAACTAACCATTTGGATCTGTCAGGCAGGTTGCCACTTAATGGTGAAGAAGTCCACAGTTCCATTACATCTCACTCAGACAGTGCTTAAGTTTTTATAGGATGATCACTCCTTTTGAAACTGCAATAACTATGCATGTATTCATTCATTCATTCATTCATTCAACAAGTATAAATCTCCACTCCGTGCAATACACTGCGTTAGACACCAGGGAAACACAATCAAAAATAAGACGTGATCCTGGTCCTATCATATCTTCAGGAAAAAATAAGTATTTACTCAACTACCAAGAACTTGCTACTTTTCCAAGTCCTTCAACATGGTATTTTTTATTTTAAATATGAATTTGCTAACACATTTGAATACTCAACACTGAGCTTTTAATATGAATTTTCATATTGCAATATGTATAATAATGGAAACAAAAAATGCTACAGAATTCAGATATGTTATAATGGCCACTCTGGGTCATAAGTAGGAAAAATATCTTTGTTCTCAAGTCAAATTAGGTCAGCAAGCATTGATTAAGCACTTACTATGTGCAAAGCACCATGCTAAGTGTTGGGGATATGAAGAAAGACAAAAATAGTACCTGCTCTCCAGTAGCTCACTATACAATGGGAGAGAGAACATGCAAACCACTTTGTACATAGATATATACAGGGCAGAGGGAAGACACTTAACATTAAGAGGGACCTATAAAGGTCTCTTGAAGAAGGTAGGATTCTAGCTGAGACCTGAAGCCAGGAAAAGAGATTTTGAGAGAGCATCTCAGGTATGAGTGACAGTCAGTGAAAAGGTACAGAAGAACAGCAAAGAGGCCAGCTTCACTGAATTGTAGAGTTCTTAAGAGGGGAGTGTGTGTAAAAAAGACTAGAAAGGTAGGAAGGATCCAAGTTGTGAAGCCCTTTAAAAGCCAAACAGAGGATTTTATGTTTGATACTGGAAGTAACAGACAGCAGATGAAATTTACTGAATAGGAGGTGACATGGTCAGACCTGAACTTTGGGAAGATCACTAATAGCTGGGTGGAGGATGGACTGAAAGGAAGGAAAGCTTTGAGGCAGAGAAACCAACCAGAAGACTAGAAACAGTACAGGCAAGCAGTGATAAGATCTTGTACCAAGGTGAGGGCAACATCCAAGGAAAAAATAAGGCATATATGAAAGATGTTATGAAGGTAAAATAAACAGGACTTAGCAACAGATTGGCTATGGAGAGTTAAAGAGTAAAATGACAAGGTTGCCACCTAGGTGACTTGGAGGACAGTGTTGTCCTGGACAGTAATAGAGAAGTTCAGAAGAGAGAGTTTTGGGGGAAAGATAATGAGTTCAGTTTTGGACATGTTGAGTTTAAGATGTCTATGGGACATCCAGTTCAAGATATCCAATAAACAGCTGGGAATGTGAGACTACAAGACAGAAGAGAAGTTTAGATCCACGAAGCATCTGAATAGAAGTGTTTATTTAAACCACAGGAACTGATGAGCTCATTTGGTCAAGGACAGAGCCCTGGGGAATATCCGTGTTCAGTGGACAGATGAATGAAGAGCTAGCAAAGGAAATTTAGATGGAGCAATCAGTTAGTTAGGAGGAAAACCAGTAGAAAGCAACGTCATGAAAACCTAAATAGAGAGAAGAGAGTATCAAGAAGAAAATGACTGACACCATCAACACTCAAAAGTCAAGGTTGAGAATTGAGAAAGGGCCATTAGATTTGGCAATTAAGAGATCATTGGTAACTTCTGAGAGAATAGTTTCAGATGAATGATGAGGTGAAAAATCAAAATGCAAAGTTTATAAAAATGTGAGGAGAGAAAGCAGAGGCACTGATTACAGACAACTTTCTCAAGGAGGCTGCCAAAAAAAGAAGAGAGATTGTTGAGATGATAGCTAGAAGGCACAAATGGATCAAGGTTTTTTGAGGACAGAGAAGACATGGGCATGTTTGTAGGCAATAGTCAATTTGCTGCAGAAGACAAGTTGGAAGGGGATAAAGGATACATGTGGAAAAGTTAGCCTTGACAAGTTGAAGGGCCACCTCTTCACATGAGGGGTGGAGAAGATAGTGTGGGGAAACATCTGAGTGACATGAGATGAGGAAGAGGGGAGAAGAGGGAGCTCCCATGAATGGCCTCCATTTTTTCATGAGACAGTTCTTAGCTAAATATGAGACAGTTCTTAGCTAAGAGGGTGGGGGGGGGGATGTTATGGAAGAACTAAGGAGGGATAAAAAGATTTGAAAAAAGCTATTGTGGTAAATGGAATAGTGAATCAATGAAAGAACTGTAAAAGGACTATCTTAATACCATGAAGGCCCACTTAAGATTATACAATATAAATCTGTAGTGACCTTATAAAGTAAATTTGAAGGTTCAAGATTTCTTTCAGCATCACATGGAGAAAAGCAAAGCCAGTTGATAATAGTAACATCAAGGCTGAGACTTAACAAGTCATGATAGGGTAAGGTAGCAAGTAACTCCAATGTACAAGATAGTATAGAGTTAAAGTGATTCCCCCCAAGTACACAAGATAGAGAAGGGAAGAGAATGTAGACTGTGCAGGGGTAACAGCCTGTTAAGAGCTGAGAGGTGGAGAGATTGGAGGTCAAGGTAAGGATGAAGAATATGGTTAGGTAGAAGATTTTATATATATATATATAGTATGTTACATATGCTGCCAGAAATAATTCATTTTGCTAGAATTTCTCTTTGTAGGATTCAATGAGAATTCACAGTACATATTCAATGTATTCATTGAGAATTCAATGAGAATTCATATTCAATACATAATAAGAAAAAAATGAGTCCGGTGCAAAAATATTATAGAAACTGATGAATGGCAAAATATCTTATTGGTTATAAAATAAACATCTTATCTAAATAACCAATTATAAAATAAATTTTTTTTTCTTTCTTGAGATTCTCAACATCTTCTTTAGACTTAAAATCTTAAAATAACCAATATAAAATGAAATTGTTAATACATTTTAAATTCATTATAAATACTGAGGCAGCAACTAATCATTTGTGAGGGACAATAAGATTTCAAGGATGACTTCCAGGTTTCAAATCAGACTGACCAGAAGGATGATGGTACCCTCAACAATAGAGAAGCTCAAAATAGACGTCAGTTTGGGAAAGAAAGATAATGAGTTTTGTTTTCAACATGTTAAATTGGAAATGCCTATGGGTATTTTTGAAGTTGCCAGAGGAAATAAAGAGCAAGAAATTCCTTCTCAAAAATGTCTCTCCTGTTTGGGTGCTAAAAATGAATAGTGCATCAAGTTAGGTAATTTGAGAAAATTACCTTTCCCCAATATATTCAACTATTTTTAAGTTCAAATCTGTGTAACAACAGAGTGGTTCAGCTGTATGATCCTGGACAAGTCACTTACCTCTGACTGTCTCCCTCTCCTACCCTTCCCAATAGACTGGTTACTCCAGTGGAGACAGCACAAGAATGAAAACAGTAAGCATCAAAAAGACCTTGAGTAGACAGAGCCAAGATGGCAGGAAACAATACAGGCAGAACTCTCTCCTCCCCCACCCAAAAAAAAAACCCAAAACCTCCAAACCAATCTAGAAAAGATACCACACTGAATCCTGGTGGCAAAATCCAAGATAAAGTCACAGTGAGTCATATTTCCAGTTGAGGTCAGCATAAGGATACAAGAAGTCTGTGGACACTAGATACAGGTGTGTATACCAGAATAAGCAGTGAGCCCATACCATTACCAGGGCATCGCCAGACCCGTACCAAGGTACTTCAAGGTAGATGGGTGCCAACAGGCAGTTTTGTCACCTACTACCTAAAACCAGGTTACAGACCTAAGGTGGAATGACATAATCTGTGCCCAGGGAAGGTGCTCCTGGATAGGGAGGTCCAGGGCAATTAGAAGAAAATGGCTGCAGAAGCAAGCAGTAGCGGTATGCCTCTGAAGCCTGCAGAAGAATAACCAGGACAAGAATTCTAGACCAAAAGGGAGCCTTCAGTTCTGTCTCTCTGAATAAGCAGAGCTTTCCAGTTGGCTAACAGGGGCTGAGCTCAGCAGCAGTCAACTGGTGCTCAGACCCAAACCCTGATCAAGAACTTGCAGAGCTCAGACCAGGGAGGCAGCCATTAGACTTTACTCTATATCAGACTACTTTGGAAGCACTGACAGCTTGCAGGTCCCCAACCTGAGCTGTTCCTGAGATCCTGGAACAACACAACACTCAATATCCTGAGAACAGCAACAGGCCTACCCCTCCCCCCAACCTTCCCTACAGAAACACACAGAGCCTGGCCCATCAAGCCCAAAGTCAGAAAGTAGGCTGGAAAAAGGAGTAAACAAAAAAAGAATCCCATCACAAAAAGCTATTATGGGGAGAGAAATGCTCAAGACAAACTCAAAAGAAGAGACTGATTTCAAAACACCCTCAAGCAAAGCCTCAAGGAAAAACACAGCTTGGGTACAAGTTCAACCAGAATTCCTGGAAGAAATGAAGCAGGAGTTTAAAAAAAAAGTCTGAAAACAGTTTTTTGTCAGTAAAATGAGGAGCATGAGTAGAAAAAATCAGAACAAAAATTAGAGCTATTAAAGAAAAAATTGGAAAGGAAATTAACAGTTTGGCACAAAAGATACAAAACATCTTGAGCAACCAACTCCCTAAAAATTAGAATGGACCCATCAGAAGCCAATGATTCCATAAGACAACCAAAAATATTTAAACCAAATCAAAAGACTAAAAAAAAAGGAAGAAAATGGAAGGTATCTCATAGCAAAAACAATTGACCTAAAAGAGATCAAAGAGAAAAAAATTTAAGAATCACTGGACCACCTAAATGTCATGACACAAAAACCTAAACATCATATCTCAAGAAATCTTTCAAGAAAACTGTCTAGACCTCTTAGGGGAATATAGAAAAAAATTCATCTACACCTCCTGAAAAAACCTCCAAATGAAAATTTCCAGTACATAATACCCCAAAATACAGAGCTTTCAGATCAAAGGAGAAGAAAAAAAAAAAAAACTACTGCAAGCAGTCAGAAAGAAAGAATTCAAATATAGAGGAGCCAGAGTCAGGATTACACATGATTTAGCAGTCACCAATATGAAGGAATAGAGAGTTTAGAATGCCATATTCCAGAAGGCAAGGGATATAGGCCTAGAGCCAAAAATAACTTACTCAGCAAAACTAAATAACATCATAAAAGGGAAAAAAATAGACTATTAATGATATAGAGGACTTTCAAGGATCCCTGATGAAAAGTTCAGAGCTATGTAGAAATTTTGAAGTTCAAACAAAGGAATTAAGAAAAACATAAAAAAGGTAAACACGAAAAAATAATGATAAAGGAGTAGTCAAGCATAAATTGCTTCTAATACAGGGATATGATACATATGTCCCCACTGAACCCTGTCATCATCAGGGGCCACAAAGGAAGTCTAATTAGAAAGAAGGCATGGGGGTAGTTATAACTTGATGATCTTCAGAAGAATAGTAAGAGAGAGGAAAAGGAATATAGGGCAGGGAAGAAAAGAAAGGTAAGGGAAATTATCTCATTATCAGGGTATGCAAGTAGATATTTATTAAAAACAAGAAAGCAGGGTTGGGAAGAGTGCCTGACACTTGAATCGTACTCTCATCTGGAATGGTCAAAGGAGAGAAGACTAAACACACACACATACACACAGAGTTGGGTGCAAAAATTATATCTCACTCGACAAGGAAGTGGGAGAAGAAAGAAGGAGGAATAGGTTAAGGGAGAGATTAGTCTTAAGCAAAACAAACTAAGGATGTGCAAAAATATTTATAGCTCTTTTTGAGATAACAAAATGGGAATCTGAGGGAATACCTATAAATTGGGGGATGGATGAACAAGTTATGGTATCTAAATGTGATGAAATTTACTGTGCTGTAAAAAATGATGGAGATAGTTTCAGAGAAACTTGAGAAGACATACATAAACTGATACACAGAGAACAAAACAAAGATAATAATTTATACAATGACAGCAATTTAGTAAAGACAAACAACTTTGAAAGGATTAGGAACTCTGATAAGTGTAATCAGCAACAATGACTCCAAAGGACTAATGACAAGACATGTTACCCACTTCTAGATAGAGATGAAGGACTCAAAATGTGCATGTGTATGTGTATATACATACACATATACATTATATACATATACATACACATATATGTATACATACACATGCACATATGTATACATATGCACATATATGTGTACATATACATACACATATGTATACGTGTACATATACATGTATATTATATACACACACATGAATGACAAGGCCAACATGGATATCTGTTTTGCTTTTAACAGACATTTTGTTTTTCTTTAGTTCTCAACTGAAGGGGAGAAAAGGGAGAAAAGGCAGATTTGTGCTAATTTAAAATATATAATTGCTTAAAAATAAAATTCCAAAGAAAATTCTTGATTCTAATTTAGATTCTGCCACTGCCCAGCTGTGTCAATGAATCCCACAGAGACTCAGTTTCCTAAACTGTTAAAGATGTTGAACTAGAATGTCTAAGTTCCCTTCCACTTCTAAAATTCTAAATTCCAAAATTCCTCCCCAACTTCACCTTTGAAGTATTGGGCTGTTAACATGACAAGGACTTCACCTGTAGAGTAACTGATTTAGAACAGCTGTGCCTCTGAAAACTCAAATTCATAATAAGTGAAGAATGTTTACAGGTTCAAAGCATTTAGGAAAGTGTTCTTCTCAAACCATTAGCTTAAAAGGTTCCATGGCTATAGTTTTTTGGCCAATAAGGTTCTTGTTTGGAGGTTGGGGCAAGTCAAATAATTACACTTGCTTTAAGAAGTGGGACAGCAAGGAACAAGAAGGGATAGAAATGCTTTATAACAAGAAACAAGCCTCATCTACTTCCCAAACAAATACTAGTTAAAAAAAAAGTATTTTAAAGAAACCAATTTGAAAAACATATTTAGGGGCAGCTAGGTGTCGAAGTGGATAGAGCACCGGCCCTGGAGTCAGGAGGACCTGAGTTCAAATTTGCCCTCAGACACTTGACACTTACTAGCTGAGTGACCCTGGCAAGTCACTTAACCCCGACTGCCTCATGAAAAAAGCAAAAAATAAATAAATAAAAATATATTTAAAAGCTCTTTGTGTGTGAATAATAATACATGGTAATGATAATGGCATCATGTAATATTTTGAACAATATTTTAAACTGAAAATAGTGAACTGACTTAAGTATACTCAAATAAGGATCACTTATAATTTTCTACAGGGATTAATAAAGTTAGCACAGTTCCCATTTTCCCTAGTAGTTAGGGGAAGAGCAGACATTCTTAAACTGCCTGCTGATTTCAAGCTGCTCCTGAGAATTCCTGAATGACAAAATCCATCCCTACCTAATTACTAGAAGCACATCTCTGTTTAAATAGGTATAATTTTGTTGCAAAGCTTATCAGAGAACCAACCTTGTAAGGTAGCTACTATCTCTAAGAAACTTCAAAGAAATTCAATGCAAAGAAAATTATATTAAGAAAGCTCCAACAGTAAACTAAAAAAAAAGTTTATTTTCTGGATCTTTACTTAATAACTTAATTCATTCACATTTTCCACTAAACACAAAAATACTCAAGATTCCTTCGGCTACTCCTAGATGGGTCACCAGATTGGGAATAAGAGAACAAAAATCCATTCTCAGATCCACCAGACTTATTAGGTAACTATAAGTAAATCATTCACCACATTTCAGACTTTGCATCTATATTATAGGGTCATCATTTGCTGAAGATCACCTGGAAGTGAATAGAGCAAAGAAGTCCAGGACTGGCTTCAGTACCCACCAATCAAGTGACAGGATCTTGTTTTACTTTAAGAAAACTAAATCTCTTAATATAAATATTTGGACTTGAGTTTCAGATGACCTGAATATTAGTCCTAGCTCTAGCATTTCCTATCCATGTGACTGGGCCTGAACCTGTTTCCTTCTATATAAGAAAAGAGGAATATCTCACTCACTACACTGATTGTGAAGAATGGGCTTTAATAACCCTAAAGGACTGTACAAATATGAGTATTATCACTATTTTATTCTAAAAGTCAAACAATAAGTGTTCTTATTTTTATTTACTCTGGGCTAAGGAGTAACAAGAGGTTCATTTTTTTTCTATCATATTTTAACCATGCTCTGGGGTTAAATACTATAAGCATATCAAAGAAATTAGTTTCTGCAATATAAAAGATGTTTTAAGTACAAGCTCCTATGTTATGAGCTCCAACTTTTGTATTTCCTAACTTTCATTTAGACTAATACACATGCTTTCATGACACCTTTAAAATACTTTTTCTTAATAACACATTCCAATTCTGATGGCAAAAACAAAGTTCCTTAAGGTGGAGAGAGTAGCATTAAAAGTTTGCCCCATGGCCTAATCTTGGCACTAAAAGGAGTGGCCCAGAAGAGACTGTTCCCTTTCAAAATACCATACATGCAGGCTTTTACTTGCTTAATCAGCATAGGGCACAGTTGTGCTTTTTTTTGGGGGGGGAGGGTGGAACTGATACAAAGGTGAAAATAATTTCCCTTGTCTGGTAGGTCAATTATACATCTCATTAGATTTTTTGCTTTTATTTTCCTTTCTTTTTTTTTTTTTTTTTAAATACTGAGAAGCGTGAATCCCATCCAAACAGGCTGAGATGAGGCCAATATATTGATTCGGGGAAATCGATCTCTTAATTGCTAGAACTTCAGGTCAGCATCCCATCTGCTCCGTAATACATCTCCCTCACCTCTCCTGCGGTCTGATAGACACTTGTTCGCTGCCCAGTGAGAGGCCACCTACAAAGTTTCCTACTCTGGCTGAGCCAGGGAAGGACAGAGAAGGGCGCTAAATTCTAAGCCGATCTATATATAAAAAGCTCCAAGCGGCATCATCCTTGGAAAGCCAGGTGACTGGGTGGACCGGCTGAGACTGTTCGAAGCCCAGATCATATGGCCTGTTTCTACCCAGGGGAAGAGTGCCGGCCCTGCCGCGGTACTGGGGCCCACCGGCAGTACCGCGGCCCACCGGCAGTACCGCAGTTCCAGGGCCCACTTAGCCGGCCCGGCATGCAGCCACGCGGGACAACACTGGCAGGAAAAACCCCGGCTTTGCAGCGCCACCTTCCTCTATCGCAAGCGCTCGCGCGCGCGCGCACACACACGCACACGCACGCGCACGCGCGCACACACGCACACACACACACACACACACACACACACACACACACACACACAGCGCAAAACAAAAGAGGGCAGTGTAAGTCTCGTGTTGGACAGAAAGGAGGGGTTACAATCTCTTCTTCCTCAACTAGTGCCCAATTCCTCCCCGTTTTTCCCCCCTCCCCAAACCCAACCAAGAGGGTCCGGTGCCTGGTCACTTACTAGCTTTCCCATGATGTGTATGTAAAGTGTGTGCGTTCACGCTCGCGTGTGAACCTGTTTCTGTGCAGCCTCCTTGGCAGAGGCCGGCACAGACAGCAGTGGCCCTAGGTCAGAATCGGCGCAAACTCTCCCAGCCTCCCGGCCCGGCGTAACACTAACTTCAACATTCCCCTGACCCATCCCCCACTCCCCTGCCACCCCGCAGACAGGGGACCTAGACTCTAGGCTCCCCGGAAAACCACTAGTCCCCATTGCCTGACTCTTGCCAGACACGGACACAGGGTAAAATATTACTTTTCATTGCTCTTCCTAACAAACTCTCAGCCCTACCAACTACACACCAAACCTATATTCCTTTTTTTTCCTTTCAAAGTCCAATTAATGTATTCCAATATACCATCTACCCTCTCACAAAACCACCTTCCAGCTGCATCCCAATAACCAACTGCTTTTCAATTACCACGTCTAAAAACCCCATCCCAACTCCTCATTCCAATCTTAATCATTTTAGTCCTTCTCTACTCTATTTTCCTAAGATATAATCTCCCAAAATAAAATAAACATCTCCAAACCACCATCCTCTCCTATACTGTATTTTACTACTTTGAAATTAGCATACTTAATTCCTTCCTAATTCTAGCTTCTTCATAAATCTCTTTAGACATCCCCCAATTATCTATACAAAACTCCTCCATAAATAACTTCAACAATCATCAGTTTTCTACTACATAAATTCCTGAAGAACATTCTCAAACACTGTATTTCACAAACGTGGACTCTAAATAACTAATGTTCTTGACTACTTTCAATCACTCTAATCTCGCCTCTCAGCCTTGGTGGATCTATCCTAATTTTTGGGCCCACAATAATCCCCATCAAAAGATTTTCCACAATAACCAGTCACTGAAATAGCTACCTCCTAGGCATACCACCAATTACCCAACAATGATCTTTTCAATAGTCCTCTAATAATTCACAATTTTGAGTCATCACCTCTTTATCATTCAAAATCCCTACCACTAAATAACTTATTTCCCCAAAGTCTCTAGTTATGGAACTCAATCAAATTAACAATTTCTCTAGATTATTTTACATAACAAGTGTTACATATTTATGTGCTTCTCCAAGACAGCTTCCCCCCCCCCACTGCTGTCTATTCCCAGCGCCAAGCACAGTGCCTAGTAGCAATAAAGTACTAGGTACTTAATAAAGCAACTTAATAAGTTGATCGCTCTACTAGCTAACTATGATTTTGAGCACCATCTGTAAAAATAAAGGGTTGACCTTGAGGCCATATGTGACTTTTGACTGAATTCAGTCAAAAGGCCATACTTAAGGATCTAGAAGACCATACGTGGCCTCAAGGCTGCAGCAAGTTCCGCACCCCAGTCCTAGCATAACAAGAAAACTAAGACTCAGGAAGGTTAAGTGACTTATCCATGAGCATACATCTAGTAAGTATATGGTAAGTGAAAAGGGCAGAGCAGGGGATGCCATTATGCCTCAGAACATGGTGCTTTTGGCTAGAAGGGACCTTGGAACCATCTGGTCAAACTCCCTCTTTTCATAAATAAGAAAACTGAGGCCCAGCATGGTGAAGTGGCACAATAGGGATATTACCAGGTCCTCAGCCTCCCAGTTCTACACTATATCCACAATCTAAAATTCTAGCTCTCAAATTCTGAGTCTATATACCCATAGAAAGGGAGGAACCAAGAAAGTATAACACTAATAAGCATTTTCTTGGTTATTAAATTCTAACCCTATATAGAAAACACCTCTGTCTCAACCTACAATTCCAAGCAAACCCTACCTTCCCATTCACTTTTCCCTAAATATTGTCTTAAAATACCACCTCATATCTCTATCATAAACTCTCCCAATACCTTCCTTCACAGATTATCTTCACTCAGTTATATCTCCTCCCCCACCTTCCATCAGATTCTGGTTCAAACTGGAGCCAGACACACTTATCTGAACCAAATTGATCTAGTATTTCTTCTCTGGTCTGCAATGAAAGATCTGTGATAATTCAGGGAAGAACTTGAAATCAAATCAAAACCTTGGGGTTCTGGAATAGCCCCAGGTTCCAAACTTGCTTCAATAATCCATGACTGGACCAGATGGCCTTTGGCTTCCCCCAGAGTGAACAAGTACCCTAAAGCTAAACATGAACCAAATTAATACTGAGGGTGGGCAAAAGGCCCAAAACAAACTATTGGTGGTTCTGCCACATATTTCTCCCTATCACTTCACAATTCCATCCACCTTCATTCTTTTCCAGACACACTATCCACCCTAACATCCTAAAGCACTAGACAGTCTTCATTTGGCATACAGAATGCTGGGAATGTGCCCTAGGTGAGGAGAGCACAGAAGGTCTGAAGACTCAAAAGTAGGAAGTCCATCATGGGAAAACAACATACATTGATTATACCACCACATAAATAGGACCAAAAAAAAAAAGAAACTAAATGACCAAGCTTAATCTTAGGTAGAGCAAATGTGCCCTCTTTGCAAAAACGGAGGGCTATGGCTATGGAATATTATCTATACTATCAGACACAACTGATATGCTAATTAGTTTTGCTGAACTAGGTTTTTTTCTTTTTTTAATCTTTGTTACAAGAGATAGATGGGGAGGAAAAAAGGGAGCAATGTATCTTAAAGTGAAGGTAACGTAAAAACAAAAGAGATTAACAAAAATAATAGTTAAAAAAAAGAAATAGCTTGTCATGTATATGTGTATATGAAATGGTACATAAATTTGTGTGGCCTGGAACAAGGATAAGAAGTTAAAATGAAGGTGGGAATGAACGTTGATGAAAGGACTCAAACTCCCAAAAGCATGGAAAGAACTGAGAAACCTCTGTAGGGTTCTGAAGGGGAGCAGGGTTAGGGAGAGGCAAGAAAGGATAGAAAGGGGTGACATAAAAGTCCAACTTGCTGATGAATGAAAGAGCAAAAGACCAGAGGTAGGAATGTCACCAGAGCTAAGATCTTAGAGTTGAGGTGCCTAGACTAAGCCTAGCACTCTATAAAAATCCAAGAAATAGTACACAACTTCAAATGAATAATATGTCAGCATGTGAAGGTCAGAAAGGTGAATTATTGTGAAGAAAGCTATTTAAAAAATCAATTATCTTCACAGAAATTCTGTGGACAGAAGAAATAAAAACAGGAGAGAGTCGAATGTTTTGGATTGGAGTTATAGCTGTGGAAATGATGTATACACAGAAGGCAAAGGAAATCATCTGATATAGAATGGACTTACCAAGTTTAGTTAAAGGGCAAAGTAAAAAAGAAATTATCAAAGGATACAAAAAAGAAATGGTTCTAGAAGAATGAAGAAAAGCAAAACAATACAGTATTATTTTAAATTCCTCCTTAATTCTACCCATCCATTTCTATTCATTTTATCTAATGCTTATAAACACACACACCATCCATTTTCAGTTACTGAATTTTAGGCAAAAAATAAGTAGTCTAGAGAAGAACCTATCTTATTTTTCATCTTTATTATTACAAGTCACTTAACCTCAACAACTAATTATAGACTACCTTACATTGTTATTTAACATTACTGTTTTGCCTATCTACAGTTTATCTTCCCCTACAATATTATCAGCTTCTGGAAATCAGGAACTAATGTCATATGTCATTCTGCATTCCTCACAATACCTAAAGGGGTAATGTGGCACATAGTAAGAGTTCAATAACTACTTTTTTTCTTTTCCTACTTTTTTCCTTTGGCCTCCCAACCCTTCCTGCTTCTTTGATCTTTGTCATATACGGCTCTTTCTCCCCTTCACTTTCAAATCCTATTGAGTTCAACTCAACTGCCTACCTACCTACCCATCCTATATATAAACCCTGTCCTATTATAAACAAACTCTTAATTAATCCTAAAGCTTTTTATATAAGTATTTTCCCCACCTCTTCATGTAGCTTTATTCAGAAGACATGACTTTTTTGCATCTCTAACTTCTCCCACACCATTGCTTAGGAACCGAAGAGGAATCAGCTCCAATACCTCTTTCAGACCATCAACAACAAAGTTTTCTCTTTTTAAGTCCCTGCTACCCACTAGTCTACCTTTTGCCAAATCTTCCTTACCATTATTTACTGATTTCATGAATAGTCTGTCTTCAGGGGCAGCTAAGTGGTGCAGTGGATAGAGCACTGTCCCTGAAGTCAGGAGAACCTGAATTCAAATGTGGCCTCAGACCAAATACTTGACACTTACTAGCCGTGTGACCCTGGGCAAGTCACTTAATGCCAACTAACTGCCTAACCAAAAAAAAAAAAAGGAATAGTCTGTCTCCCTTCCTTCCTTCCTTACTTCAGCACCTGGCTAAAGTCATCATCTTCCATCTCCTGCAACTTCAATATCTACGTTGTAGGTCCATGTAAGACCTGACTTCCAAGTTTCTTTACCTCAACTCATTATTTTCTCATTTCATTTCAGTACCCATCAATACAATACATATCAACCATTGCTATCGCATCAAGAGAACATCAAAATCAACTCCTATTTAAAATATGCTTATAATGCTCTATGCTTACAATGATTTTACATTCTACTTCTATGAGAGAGAACCACTTAAGATAAAATGAACCATTTTGATTACATAAATTTAGGTTTTTGTACAAATAAATCCAAAGTAGAACAAATTAGAAGGCAAACAGGTAACTGGGAAAAAAATCTTTGCAACAAGTTTCTCTGATAAAAGTTTCTTATACACTTGGATATGAGACCACATAAAGGTCTCATATCCAAGTCTATAAGAAACTGATCCAAATTTATAAAAACAAAAGTCATTCCTCAATTATAAATGGATTTTTAAAAAGGATTTTTTAGAGGCAGATTTCAAAGGAAGAAATCCAACCTATCAACAATCATGTGAAAAAATTCTCTAAATCACTAATAATTAGAGAAATGTAAATTAAAGCAACTATGAGATTCCACTTCACATCTATCAGACTGGCAATGATGATAAAAGAAGAAAATGTCAAATGTCAGAGGGGCTATACAAACACTGGTATACTAGTACACTGTTGAGTAATCTGTGAATTTGTCTAGCCATTCTGGAAAGCAATTTAGAGCTATACCCAAGAAGAAACTATTTGATCTATACCCCCAAAGAAATGAGAAAAGGACCTACATATATAAAAATATTTGTAGTATGTCTTTTTGTGGTAGCCAGAAAATGAAAACTAAGCAGGCATCCTATTGGGGAATGCCTAAACAAATTGTAGTACGTAAATATAGTAAAATATTATTGTGCTATAAGAAATAATAAAATGGACAATTTAAGAGGAAAACCAGGAAGACCTTTATGTACTAATGCAAAGTAAAGTGAACAGAAGCACAATTTATACAATAACAGTATTATAGAAGAAAAACAACTTTGAAAAACCTTAGAACTGAGATAAATGACATGATAAACCAGGAGTTCAGAAGAATGAAGATGAAATATGCCATTCACCTCCTGACAAGGGATAATGAATTTAAAATGTAGAAAGAGACAAACATTTTCAGAAATGGCTAAGGTGGAGATTTGTTTGCTGAACAACATAATTATGCATCAAGGGATCTGGTTTGGGGTTTTGCTTTTTTTTTTTAATTTGCTAAATGGTAGGAGAAGTGAGACATTAATTTTTTAACACTGGAAAATATTATTGAAAACTAAAAATAATAAACTACTTTTAAAATTCTACCTCTATTACTCCTTTAGCAGCTCTCAAACCAGCAGACCAAAATTGTGTTGTCAGAATAGGCTCCCTTCTCTCTCCTGTCTCCCCACCCACCTTGAACTCCATGGTAAACCACTTTAATCTTGCCTTTTACTGGTCTAGTTTGACTCCCTTGATTTCTGCTGTGCCCACCATGTCAATCTCTAAACATCAGTTATGCCCACAGTGCCAAAAATTACTAGAGAAAGTCATAACTAACTCAGTCCATTACAAATTCATTGCTATCTAACCTTAGTTAGGTCCTCATTGCTGCTTGCTCACTGGCTATGACATTCCCCAGAAATAAATTTCTCAAAACAATTATTCTGCTCTCAAGCCCCAAATTCTACCTCTATCTCCTTCACTCAATGACCTGCCTACTTATTTTGCTAAGAAAAAGTGAGAAAGGCCTTCCGGCATGAACGAACTTCCTTAACTTCTTTCCTGGCAAAAATTATTTTTTTTTAAATAGAAGTCATCTTTACTTCTTTACCACTCACTTACTCGCTTCCCCTTACAACATGGCTTTGGTCACCAGAGCTCAACTGAAACTGCTTTCTGAAGGTCATTAATGACATTAATGACAAGGTACAATTTAAGAATATAAGGCTTACAGTGAAAAGACTTCCGTAGAAATTCCAGTTCTGCCCCTTACTAACTGGGTGACCACTGGCAAGTCACCCTCTCTAGGCCTCAGTTTCCTCATCTGTAAAACAAAGGTAACTAAATAACCTCTAACTTCTAACACTACACCATTCCCACAAGACATAGTGCGTTGTACTAAAGACCTGCCTCAGAGGCAGGAAGACCTAGGTTCAGTCCCCACTGTAGTCTTCCTAAATACTTTAATCTCAGAGCCCCCAGGCAACTTCCTAAGATTATAAATTTCAGAACAGCTGCCAACCTGCCCTAGTAAAGCAAGATCCTTGACCTAGACTGGGTTATCGGTTTAAAAAAAAAAAAACATACCTCATTTGCCAAATCCAATGCCTCTTTCTCAGTCTACATCCTCAACATTTCTGCCACATTTGATGCTATCTAACCCCCTCAATTAAATTCTTAATGACTATGTCACTGCATTACTCCTTAATCATTTATCCCTCTAACCACTCTTTTGCTGACTCCTCTTTCTATATTCTCTCCTACAGTGATTCCACAGCTTCTGCTATGACCTCTAAGCAGACAAATCCCTGTCTCTAGTCCCAACCCCTCTCCCAAGCTCTATTCCTACATTTCCACTGGAGTCTTGGACATCTACACACAGATGCCTTATCAACGCTTGCAATTCAGTGTTTAAAACAAAAAACTCCATTCCCCACCAAAACCAATTCATCCTGGTTATATGACATTCTTTGTCACCCCTGACAGAAATCCTGAAATTATCTGACATCTTCTGGGACATTGTCCCCTACCTTTAATTTTAATCAACAAATATTACTTATTCTTCTTTCATAAAGTAGCTCCTGTTGGACCCTTTCTGTCCAACTCTAAGATTCCTATAATAAATTTCTATAACAAATATTTATTGGTAGACTATAATAATCCCATTCTGTGTCACATAATGCAACAAAAAGATTATTAAATATGAAGTACCTGAGATCAAATCCTACACTTACTAGCTGTGTGACCTCGGGCAAGTCATTTAATCTCTCAGCACCTTAGTTTCATCTGTCAAAAAAAAGAGGTTAAATCAGATAATTTCTAGGGTTTCCTCTAATTCTAACATTCCATGATTATTCACTTCCCAATCTATTCATATTGCTAACTTTCTAATGCATCACTATGATCATGTCATAAAAGAAATTAATGGCTCCCCATTAGCTACTGATTAAAAGCCAAACTTCTTTGTCTACAATTTGGGGCCCTCCATAATCTGCCAAAAGACCTATCTTACTACTTCCCCACATGAACTCAGTTTTCTAAGCAATCTGAATTACATCCCATTCCCCAAACATATATTATTCTTTTCCACCTATTTTCTTGCTATTCTCTCTGCCCTCCCCAGCTTATCCCTCATGGTATAGCTCGAATATGCCATCTTTCCAATGATGTCATTCCTGATTAACATAAAAGCTGTGCCTCACTTCTCAGCACTTCTAGAGCATTCAATATGTACAATTTAAAAGATATTTACTTCGTAGTACTGTAAAGATCTGATTATATGTGGTACAGAAAATACATGAACAATGCTTGGCGGAATACTTTGTAAATAGTAGATAATCAATATAAGCTTGTTGAATAAATGTTGAGTTCATCACACATATACAACCCCATATACCCACACTACTCTATATTTCAGGTATATCAATTCAACAAATATTTGTTGAACACAAGTTACCATGCATGAGATATATATTTCCCTTATATCCTTCAAACCACTTAAAAAAATCTGATCTGATTTCACTTGCCCCCCACTTACTATTCTAATTTTTCTATTACCCTCTATGAATTCCCAGATATCATTTTCTGCTTAATCTCCCCTGGTTATGATTGTTATCAGCATAAATTGCTACACAAAATCAGAAGCATAGCTTCCCAAAGCATCATGGAAAGGGTAGTATGTGAACCAGCCACTAAATAATCAGGAGAATTTTGATAAATTATCTCCATTATAATTATGTCACTCAGTAACTTCTACATCTTTCCAATCTTCCCTTAAATATTTGTATACTCTCCTCTTCTTCCTCCAGACACCCCTTCCAGGTTGCTCTTCATGTAATCCTATCCAGAAAGTCCCCTCTTCCTTTTCTCCAAAACATCCCTGCCTCAGTTCACTGCAGAACACTAACAGGTGTATTCCAAACTACCATAATCCCCTTTATCATCTCCACAATACCTATTCCATTCTTCTCCATTCCCTCTACCAGGTATTTCCCATCTTTCTCCATCTCAGATTCCTTTCACTTACTGCTTACACTCACTTTCCATATCCCCTACACTGATTCATCAAACCCAACTCTTATATTAGCCTTTCCAGTGATTTCCCAAAACTATGCCAAAAGTCCTTTCATTCATTCAAAACATCTAGTCTACAGTAGATAGGAGTTTGATTCCATTCTGTTTCCCTCCTAGATCTAGAGCTAGTCTAAATCCACTAAGTTTTCCCAGTGACTCTAGGTCATAATGGTTTCTCCCTTCCCTGAACTCCTATATATATCACTTGCTATTTCTCTCATTTTGACACTTAATCATATATTTCCTTATGTGGAAAATGACTATAATGTAGTATGTGGAGTATATGAGAACACATATATCTGGGAGACTGATGTCCTTTAAAGTACTCACCTATGGGGTAGGAGGGTCTACACTTATTTTTGTAATGCCTCCCTTGCTTAAAAAAAAAAAAAGTATTTTTGGAACAGTATTAAGATCCAACTACAAATTTCCCCGCTCCTTCCACAAGTCTTACTACCTTATAGTCACAAGTTTTAACCAAAAAGAGTATTATCTAGTTTGATCACCCACCTTATTCATTAGGCTTAGTCCTGACTTAGCTCAACCCAAAAATTAAAAATATGTTTAAAGGACCACAGAGGATATTCCAAAAAATGTGCAGATAGTTGTAAAGGTAATTCCAAAAGAAAGGTTCTAAAAAAACATTTTGAACAATGGCATCCTTGAAATAAGTTTATTACTCTACAGGGTGACAACAGTACACAATTATAACTTTAAACAAGGAATTGTTTTAATATCTCTCATGTTATATTGACACTTCACATTATTACTTAACTGTTTCATATGTTTTATTTCCCCTCAAACAGACAAGAAATTGTGTCCTGCACTTTTCTTATCCCCTGCAGTATATAATAGCAGACATTTCATAAACTGAATCAAATCCTTGGACCAATACAGATCCCACCCAGCCTACAAGCAGTTATAGAGTGGAGAACCAAAGACTAAACGAAGTTCTATTACAGGCCAGACCAACTCCAAACCAAAGAGAATTAGGTTTGGGGAGAACTCTTGGGTCCCTTTGTACATTAAATACTGTTGTTAAAGCCCCATTTTCACTCACTTTACCTTTTCGTTTTCACCTAAATCTAATGTAATTTGTTCTATCAAATCTCTTCTATACTTCACCTCCTGAAAGAGCAAAACATTTTTTTCTCTCCTCTTCATGAATTGTCCCCCTGCCAAAACCACCTTCCATACACTTTCATTTTTGTTTTTGTATCACTAGCACCAAAGTGCTTGGCATGTAGCAGGCACCCAATAAATGTTTTGGAATTTAATCAAACTGAATACTGCTATTTTCCAAAAACATCATATTGGGGCAGCCAGGTGGTGTAGTGGGTAGAGCACCGGCCTTGGAGTCAGGAGGACCTGAGTTCAAATGTGACCTCAGACACTTCACATTTACTAGCTGTGTGACCCTGGGCAAGTCACTGCCTACCAAAAAAAAAACCAAACCAAAAATATCAAATCCCTTCCTACTACACAACCCTAATTCTCGCTCTATCTTGGAAAGTTCCACCATTTTCCTTACCAGTAACACACTCTCACATGATATGTGAAGTAGGTAGATGTCACAGTGAATTATACAGCACTGAACCTGGAGTCAGGAAAACCCGAGTTCAAATCCAGCCTCAGACAAGTATTAGCTGTGTGACTCTGAGCAAAACACGTAACTTCTGTCAGTCTCAATTCTTGCTCCTTAAAAAATAAGGATAATAATAATAGTACCTACCAAAAAAAATTAGGATAATAATAATAGTACCTACCTTCAAGAGTTGTTGTGAGGATCAAATGAGATAATATTTGTAAAGTGCTTTGCAAACCTTAAAGAAATATATGAATGCTAGCTTTTTAACAACTAATTCAACAAATATTTAAATCATTACTTTGTGGTTAGCACTGTAGTGGTTATTGTAAGGGATATGAAAGAAACAGAATATACAGTCCCTTACAGTCCCCAGAATACACTACCTTGAAGAGATTAAAATCTAGCTGGGAAAACAAGAGGGACATACATAAATCAATAGAACAATTCTTAGGAAATACATAAGTAGTCGCATTATTGTGTTATATTTACACTACTAGTGTTAAGGTGATTAAAATTAGGGAAAGAGCATGAAGAGTTGACTTTAGTCAGGCAATGTTTGTTAAGAAGAGAAATCTTAAGACGAACCTACCAACATCTATTATCCTGGTTCTAGCAAGCATTGTTTAATGGAACGATCACTGGACTTAGACTCAGAACAGGACTGCAGTTCCAACCCTTTCTAGTTTTATGATCAGGGCAAATCATTTAACCTGAATTTGTCTCCTCAATTATAAAAAGGGGATATTAACATTTATACTTCCTATTTCATAAGGTTCACATGAAGAAGACAAAATACTTTGTAAAAGTTAAAGCACTATATAAATGTTATTAGTACTGCCCATATTGCCTCTCACATATTCATGTAGACATCCTCCATAGATCAACATTTTAAACAATTCACTCTGGTATCTCGATAAACTTCCTTTAAAATGATCATATATCTCCTCAACTATCCTATTGTGGCAGCATGGTATAGTGGAAAAAATGATACTAGGATCACTCTGCGACTATGGACAAGTCACTTAACCTGAGCCTGAATTTCAGCTATAAAATAGGCTTTTTTTTACTCATAAGCTTCAACTGTCTCTGACTATAATTAAAGTCCTCCAAGTACTTACACCCAAATGCCCTCAGCTCCATTAACCATTGTCATTCACCCTTTATATAACCTTATCCTCCTTCCACAAAGTGGCTACCACTTCCATTCTGCAGTAACCCCCTTTTAGAACAGAAGATGGACTGAATCATGCCCCCCAACCCCACAAATAATGCCAAAAATCCTCAAGAAGAACATTACACAATAAAACTAGTAACTACTTTCAAGTTCTAAAACTCACTATCCAGCAGCTTTAGTTATCTGAAACTTGAATCCCTTATGCTACAATTTGAAGATTTTTTCCCTCTCACTTCCACAAAACTCATTGGCTCACATAATTTTGGAATTGAAAGAAATCTTAAAGACAAGACAGTTTAACCCCAAGGCATCTTTAACAAGTGGTCATCACACCTCCCCTGGGTCTGAAGCTCACTATTTCATAAAGCAGTTCTTTCTAGATAAAAATCACTGATACCTAAATACTCCATTTCTTATTCTCTCAAAGGCACATCCAACAACTTTTCCCTTTGCTGTTCCTCTCAAGTTGTCATTCCTATAACTCATTCCATTTTCCTTACCATTCTCACTTTTCCAATTGCCCCTACGTATATATCTCCTGGATTCCACTTCTAATGATTCTTCCCCTTCAAAGACATCCTGCCCTTTCAGAGATTCCCTTCATCTGCCCACCTCAAACTTGATTATTTTCAATTCTTCCTTTCCTCGCTCTGTTCATAAACTTCCCAAGACACCCCATCTATGAACCATCCTCTCCCCTATGAAAACAGTTAAGCAAAGTGTGGAATAAAGAGGTCTATCTCACCTTTCTAATCCAACAGGCTGAATTTCTAAGATCTAAGATAGGCCTCAGGGTATATATGGCTATAGAATAGGGTTCCTCCTTGGGGATCTATCCCAGAATGACTTTAAGTAATCTAGCTCAGCAAAAATCAGTCTTGTTCCTGTTATGGAAAGATTCTAGTATTCTTTCCTGGTAGGATCCAAGACATTCAGCCTGTTAGGGCGCCTCTGGAGGGACTACAGAATAACAAAGAGCAGGTCCTGAACTCCTTTAGCCACCCAAGAGACTAGGAGAGACTTCTGAATCAACTCAAATCCAGGTGCACACTTTCTGGGTTTGGACTAGAACATTTTTCTTCACAGGACATCTACTAAAGTAAAAAATTGCAGAGGAAATCTCTGAGTAAGAAAACTATTCCTGACACCCCCTTATGTCAGATATCTTCTTTCTTCCTCTCATACCCTCATCATATCTCAAGTATTCCCTCCCAACATCATATGAACATACCTGAGACTTCAGTTTCCTCTCTGGCAAAAATAGGAAGTTGGACTAGATGATCTCTTAAAATAGTCTTCCACTTCTAATATTTTATGAAGCAAGCCTTTCCCAACCAACCCATCCAACTCAGGGTCCACTAAAACAGAATCTGGGATTTAAACATATTTATTGGGGCAGCTAGGTGTCAAAGTGGATAGAGCACCAGCCCTGGAGTGAGGAGGACCTGAGTTCAAATTCGCCCTCAGACACTTGACACTTACTAGCTGTGTGACCCTGGGCAAGTCACTTAATCCCATTGCCTAGCAAAAATAAATAAATATATTTATTTATTTATTGCACATTGCACCGGAATCTTCCCTTTTGTCTGCCACCACTCTAGTAATATAACCCTTTAGACCAGATTTGATAATATGGCACCAGCTCTCTTGCATCAAATTGGCAATATAGTTGACAAATACGTCCAATAAAGTTATTTCTATTCTGGCATTTTTCCAGAATTGTTTTCATTAGATTATTGACACATTACTATAAATCTGCTAGATTTTCAAAATCACAGCCTGTTGCCTTCATTCCAGGACTATCATAAAGGTTCAAGTTCGATCTAGGGCTCAATAGAATTGCCTTAAGTTATCCTGGACCAAATTAACTCCAAGATTCATCCCCATAGTGAGTCCAAAACACAAGCTAGATCCAGCTTATAAGATGAGGAGAATGACAAAACAAGAGAGGAGTCCTATCAGAGCTGATATCAAATCAGGGTTAATAGTGAAGCAGGTACTCTTCAGTCCTTCACTCTTCTTCAGTTACCCTTTTCTATTCTACCTCTTTATCTCCAACACTTAACATACCCTCTTGCCTTGAACACAGGTTTTTATTACTAGATATTCCTCATAGCCATTCCTTTCTCTCCCTCACCACCTTTCCATACATCTTCCCACAATGAACATCACCTGAATCCCAATGGCTCTTCCAGATACCCCTTCATTCCTTCTACCATGGGGCAACTCTTTATCCACCCCTCATAGCTACTGATACTCCTACTACACCCTTCTCTCCAACCTTGGTCCTTCCCATCTTCCTAAAGCCACTCACTCCATCAATATTATTTTACACACTGTGATGCCTACTATGTGCAAAATAATGCTAAATACTCTAGGGATTCATTCCCTCCACATGCTCCTCATTCAAACACATCTTCCACAGTTACACATACACCTTTGACACCTTCTCCCATCCTCTGCATTGTTCCCCCCTCAATGACCCCCCTCCTCTTTTCTCTTCTAATTCCTTCAAATCTCAGGTTTCTCCCCTTCTCTGATATCCCCTTCACACTTTAGATATGTCCTTCCTTCTTGACATTCCCTTCAAACCTCATACCCTCTCTTTCTCCTCTGATACCCCTTTTAAACTTTCCCTCCTCTCCTGACATCCCCTTCACATCCCAGGCATTCCCTCCCTTCCTGACATTCTCTTCACACCTCAGATAGTGCTTCCCCTCTTGACATTCCCTTCACACCTCAATTCCTTCCCCACCCCCTCCTACTCCTGGGACATAAACTTCCACCTTTCAATATTCTATCCCTTCTGACAGCCCCTTCACACCTCATATACGAATTCCTTTCCCTCCACATACCTGCTTCCCACCTCAGGCAGTCCCTCCCCTCTTCAGATACCCCTTTTACACCTCAGGTATCTCCTCCCCTCCAGATACCACCCCCTTTCACACTCCACATAGTCTCTACCCTCCTAAAATTCCCTTCACACCTCAGGTAGTCCCCTTTCGGCTGACAACTCCTTCCCACCTCAAAGTATTCCTTCTCCTGACACCCCCTCCATACCTCGCACACTCCCTCCCCTCCCAACGTTCCCTTCACACCACAGGTAGTAGTCAGTCCCCCTCCTCCTGACACCCTCCTCCCACCTCAGACAGCCCCTTCCCTGCCCGACACCCCTTTCATTACCCCTCGGCCCTAATGCACCCCGGTCCTCACTCCCTCTCCAGAATGCCCCTTCTCCCTCCCTCCGTGCCTCGATCCTTCTCTCTCTCCCTCACGGGCTTCCCCCTCATGGATTTCCTTTCCCCTTTTCCCCACCACCACTACATCCATCCCTCCCCCTCAGACGCTCCCCGCATCTGCGCCCCCCCCCCCCGGCCGCCCCCCCCCCCCCCCCCCTCCGCAGCCGCGCGCTCTCCCCCTCCCGCCTGGAGCGCAGGCCTGGCCTGCCAGGCCGTGCTCTTTACCGCGGGCGGCGAACAGCGCGGTCACCAACCGGGGGCGGCAGCGGTTCCGGCCATTCTATGGGCCGTGAGAGGAGGGGAAGGGGGGGAGGGGGGAGAAACTTTGGTGGTGGCAGCTTCAGCAATAGCTCCCACCCCTGCGCCTTTCTCCTCTTCCTCCCCCTCCTCCTCCTCCTCCTCCTCTTCCTCCTTCTCTTCCTCCTCCCAGAGCAGTCGAGGTGCAGACATGCCCTGGCTAGAGCGCCGCCGCCGCCGCCGCCAAGGTGCATTGTGGGAAACCCCGCACGGGAAGCACTCCACGTCTTCCCTCCGCCCGCCCTGCTCTAGCAGTGAACCTTCCCCCCAGCTGAGTTCGGGGAAGGGATGCCCGGGAACGAGCACGACTACGCAGGCGCGCGGGGGCGCGCGCTCCCCTAGTACGAACCGCGAGCCTGAGAATCCCAGACAGGTCCTGCGCCTGCCCCGGCCGGAGATCCAGTCCTTGGGCCGAGCTAGCGACCAGTAGGAGACGGCCATTGTCAGAGGAACCCTAGGTTGGAGCTGGAGCAAGGGATCTCGAGACGGGAGGGAGCCCCGCATTCTAGACTTGGGGCTCTCAGGCCAAGAGCAGTGTGATAGGTGCAGCTAAGCGAGGGTGGTATTGCTGGAGGCAGTCCTGCCGCATTTCTCTTCTGCCCCCCCATGCCACCTGTGCCAGCAGAGGCAGCCCTTTGCCCTTGTCACTACAAGGCCCCGGGTTGGCTGCATCTTAGACAGGTGGTAGTGAGTGACAGGTGGGAGCAAGAACCTGAATGCTGCACCCAACACTGTGCCCTGAGGGAAGGGTATTTCGCCACTGCAAGGTGGTAGGCTGTGTCTTTAAGGAGAATGTGGGGGGCCCTCTATATTTCTTTGGCTGGATCACCCAACAATGTAAGCCATAAAGACATTAACAGTGACGGTAGGCAGGGCCAGATTTGCTTAGAGAGGCATCTAAAATAAATATTTGTTGCATTGAATTCTGCCTCTTTAGTTGGGGGCTGTGTTAGGGACATCAGCACCCTCCAGAGGATGAAGTCCTGTTCAAATTAATTCGTGATCGTGAGAATCTTTGACTTAATGCCTGTCTGTGCTGGGTATTGTAAAAAGGCAGTTACAGAGAGCATGTGCCAATGTTCGAATTAAAGTTCTAGGAAAAAGGAATTTAGAATTGGAAGGGGCCTATTTTGCATGTGAGATCCATAGAAGTAAAAGTGACTTGCACAGGGTCACACAGTAAGTGACAGCTGGGATTGGATCCCAGGTTGTTTGACTCCAAATCCATTGTTTCTTCCTAGGTACCTGCCAAATTCTTTCCTTCAACTCCAATATTTATTTGTATAGTGTTTTGTTTGACTATGAAGCATAGGCATTTTGCTACTTGTGATGTTCCTAATGTTAAATCAGGTTAGTGTTTGCAACGTTAAGTTCATCCCACCTTTCTTTGGGAGTTGTTACCAACTGAGTGATGATGCCATACAAAGCAGTTTAGGCCTACTGATTAGTTTTAATACAGGAATAGATATCTAAGGATATTAGATAACATATAAAACACTCTCTATTGTTTTCCTTTTCTAAAAAATATTTATTATAGACTTAATAACCATCAACAAAAACAAATAAACATACAACGTAAAGAATAAAACCATACATTGAAATCCTTAGGTTTTAACAATGTAGACAAGAATAAACAAGCAAAAAATATTTTTTGTTTTCTGCCCTCCAAGTTTGTCTGAAGTTCTGCCATCTCTTGCTTTTTTTTTTCTTTTAAGAATGTAAACAGTTGTCAGCATATATACAATTCTGGCTGTACTGGTCTCAGCATCACTTCTAATACATCTTTCCATATTTCTTTACATGTTATTTACTTATTTTTTGTAGCACCATAATATTCTATTACATTTGGAGGAAAGGGAAGGAAGAGGGTCAGGACCAATGTTTCATTGATTTAGGGAACTCCTTGTGTTAAAAAAAAAAAACTTTCTGCCAATGCAAATCAACAACCATTCATCTGTAAGTTAGGGTCTAAGAGAGTTGCCTGAGTTCTTTAAGTTAGGTGACTTACCTGATCAAATAGCTAATATTTGTCAGAGTCTGATTCTCCTACTTTTATCCGCTATTGTTACACTGTTTCTTTACATTGACAAATCAAAAATAAGCCATTCTCCAATTATTGAACATACAAGTTGTTTTCAACTTTTTGATATTACAAATAGAGTATCTTTGTGTAGCTATGGATATCTTTATGTATATAGGTTCTCTTTGATGAAGTAGAATTAATACTGAAGTAGAATTAATAAGTATGATCAGTTTTGTTATTCTGACTATATATTAGCATGTTTGTTTCCCAGTCTTTGTGACCCCACTTGGGGTTTTTTTGGCAAAGATATTGGAGTGGTTTGCCATTTCCTTCTCCAGCTCATTTTACAAATGAGAAACTAAGGTAAACAGGATTAAGTAACTTTTCCAGGGTCACATAGTAAGCATCTAAGGCGATACTTGAATTCAGAAAAAGGAGTCTTCCTGACTCTAAGCCTAGCACCCTATCCACTGTACCAGCTAGCTGTCGTCTGTGTCTGTGTCTGTGTCTATGTGTATACACACACACATTCAATATAGTATGGCAGGGTATTCATTGCACTTATTATGACAAGCTAAACTAACACAGTAGGGTACTATATAAGCAATAGAAAACAGGTATGTCATGGAATCCTTCCATGGACTCTAAATGGTTCTCTAGAGAAAAACAAAGAACAGAATCTTAAAAAACTTCCAGTAAACTCAAAAGTCTTTGCATATTCAGAAAAGATGAGCATAGGAAAGTTTGATGGATCAGTACAATATTGATTCATCTTTGAGGACAACCTGGTTGAATTCTTCACAAGTTCTGAGTCAACTAAATCTTCAGTGCAATTTATGCAGCTATGGAATTTTATATAAGTAATTCTCATCAGGAATATCAAAAAGTAGCTCTCTCTGTGGCCCACTACTAACTGAAAAGACAAAAAGAGTTTTAGGAGCCAATGCATTTGATTTAGCTATGTGTCCTTCCTGACATGGTTTTGCATTTCAAAGCTGGAAAGCTAACTAGATCTTTTTTTGGTCCTTGTTTGGTTATTTGTTGTTTTAAATCAATTAACCGTGAAGCTACAAAAAAGTTTTGTGACTTTTTATCAGAGTTGTTCTTTCTGGATTCAGTCTATCCCCTGAACAATTTGACAATCTGATGAAACTGGTCTGTTTTGTTAATGCTTGCCAACTTTATAGCAGGTGCTGTTGAATAGAGGAGAATAAGGACAGAATGACTATTTTTTCATGTAGTGATGCTTCAGGTTCCCAAAAAATAAAACCATTAATAACTCAAAAATGTCATCACCCAGCTTTTAAAGATGTCACATATTTACCTATTGCTTTTAAAATGCATATTCTTAATGAATGAAAGGGGGGACTTTTAAAAAATTTTTTCTTTCACTTAACTAGTTATATCATCTTTCTCTGCTTGCAGGGAATGACCAGCATTATAGCTTATTTGAAGATACCTACTAGCTGCTAGGCAATTGTACATCCAGCTCTCTATAACAATACAGGTTTAGTGTCAGGGGTTGGGTTTGTTTTGTTTTTGTTTAACTACCTTTATACCTGCTGATGTTTATTGAATTTGCCTATGGACCACGCTGTTATTTAAAATATTTATTGAACAAACAGTTCTTAAGAATGCCTGTACTGCCGAATGTGCTGGAGCTGGTGGGAGGAGATACAAACAGGAGTAAAGCATAGTCCCTGCCCTCTGGGAGGGCACCCTTCTCTTAGAGAAGAGAAGGCTTTGGAAGCAAAAAATAACTGTCTTTAAGTATTTGGATGTTCTTTATGTGGAAAAAGGTTTAGAGTCTTTATACTTCACTCCAGAAGGCAGAATTAAATCCAGTAGGTAGAGGTTATAGGAAGACACACTTCAGCTCAACATAAGGGGAAGCTTCCAAGCAATTAGCTTTCTCAAACTGGAATGAGTGCAATGGAGGAAGAAGGGTACTGATTACATTAAAGTGCAAGTCTTCAAATGGAAGCTAGACACTCATTCATCAAGGATGTTGAAGATGTGATTCGTGTTTTTGGCAAGGTTTATACCTGGTGACTTTTCAAGTCTCCTCTAACTACCATTCTTTGCCTCTATGACAATCTTAGTAGATATGCATCGGTAAATATGATACGAATTGGACTAGGATGATAAATTCATAAGAGGTATACAAAGTCCTGGGATGTTAAAAGAAGAAAGGATCACTTCTGACTAGAGAGATTGAGGAAGGCTTGGCTTTTAAGGATGGATATTACCAGGTTAAGATGAGGTGAAGGGTATTCCAGGCACAAGGAACAGCAAACCATGGAGCTAAGAGAATGTGGGACATGTACATGGGACAAAAAGTTGGGGTAGGAAGCAGAAATCATGAGGGTAACATGAGATCTGGTAAAGGAGCATAAGGAAGTGCCAGACTGTAGAAGGCCAGAGCCTTCAGGCTGAGGAGTTTGGACTATATTTGGCAATGGGAAGCCATTTAAATTTTTTAAGCAGTGGAGTGATATGATCAGAGTTGTGCATTAGGAAGATTAATATTGCAGTTATGTATTAGATTAAATGGTAGAAAGACTTGAGCCCATGAGATTTACAAAAAGTCAATAGTTCATGTGAGAGATAAATAAGGGCATGAGTAGTGGACACAGGAGTAGTAAAGAGACATATGCAAGAAATATTGTGGAAATAAGATTAAATTTGATTTGTTGTACCATGGAAAGAAAAGAGTCCAAAAGCGTAACGTTTTACAGAAGAAATTTCACAAGAAAATTGATCGACTATACAGACAAGAATGTATAAGACATACAAGAATTTTAATCCATTATAATGTTAAGATAGAATTTTTAATGTTTGTGCCTGAAATTCTTTTAAAAGTCAAACGTTAAGGAAATTTGAAAGAAATGTTTGTCTAGTACATTTATAGTGGTATCATTGTCTCCCAATGATGAATATAAGCAAGACTTACCATAAACCTTGCGAAAATCCTTGAAGTAATGAGGGAAATTCTTCCTTCATATTCCATGAAGAAGCAGTACAAATGATAATAAAGGATAGATAAAAGCTGATCTGTAGACTACTCTATTAGTTCTGATGATACAGTAGATAATGTTTTTAATTCTGACAAGTCAAATAATAGCTAGCATTTTAAGTACATTAAGGTTTATACAACACTTTCAGTCCATTATCTCATTTGATCCTCTCAGCAACCCTATGAGGTAAGTGCCATTTTGATCCATAGTTCACAGATGGAGAAATTGAGATTCAGAAAAGTTAAGTGATTTGCCCAGGATCACAGCTAGTAAGTACCTGATGTAGGATTTGAACCCTAGTCTTTCTGCCTCCAAGATCAGTGCTCTATCGACTACGCCTTACCGATACCCAAAGACACAGACAACATTACTGAAAAAGAAAATACTTCTTGTGTCAATAGTCATTCAGCTCCATGTCCTATATTACAGGTTGTTAATCTGAACTCCATGAACTTGTATTTCTTAAAAAAATATTTCAGTAACTATATTTCAATATAATTGATTTCCTTTGTAATCATATGTATTTTGTTTTATACATTAAAAAACAATCTTTTGATTTCCTTTGTAATCATGTGTATTTTGTTTTATACATTAAAAAACAATCTGAGAGGGGGTCTGTCAGCTTGATCAGACTATCAGAGGGACCCATCACACAAAAATGATTAAGAACTCTTGCTCTATACCATCTACATTTGTACTTTTAACTATGTTTACAACATGTGACAACTAATGACGATCCTGTGTCAGCAAGAAAAAATTGAATTATGTTCTGTATATACTAAGAAGTGAAGGAAATGTTTGATGTGTATTTGACAAAGATTTTCTTCAAAAAGTTAATATGATTTAGGGGCTAAGCTGGTTAAATGTCAGGAAAAATCATTTACTTCAAACACCTAAATCACAATTAATGCCAACTATGGCATTACCATAAGAAGAACAAACTTATAAGTATAATTCCCCTACACTGTATAATAACATATTGAAGGGCATTCCAGTGGCACACTGTTTCCAGAGGTAGAAAGAATATAGGAGACCTAGGAATGACTTGGCAGGAAAAGGGTGTTACAATGCCAATATATGAGTTAGTGCTGACTATGGTAACATCAAATGTTCTAGAAGACATGAACTATGACAATATGAATTTTAGTATTTCTTTTAACACTACTCTATTGAATAAGATATCACATACAGCTATAGATATCTGCATAGGAATAGATAATGTTTATGTGGTGTTTTGCAGTTTGCAAAGCACTTTTTTCATAACAAAGTAGTTGTGATGAAATAATATTTATTTTTATATAGCACATATATTTTCCTCATTTTACAAATGTGGAACTTTAGCTCACAAAGGTTAAGGGCTGGAACTGACACTCAAACCCAGGGTGGGGTGTGTGTGTGTGTGTGTGTGTGTGTGTGTGTGTGTGTGTGTGTGTGTGACTTCAGGCCCTCAGTATTTATTCCCTACTGTTGCCTTAAACCTTTTGCAAGGGACTAATTAGCAAGGTTAATTGGGGAGGGGGTCAAAAGTTGCAGCTGATGACAGATATATCTTATGTTGAGTCTTGTGACCATAGCCAGGTGTCTCCTCTCCCACCTCCTGCACCTGTGAACCATAATTTTCATAGCCTCAGCAAGGTCTGTCAGCACTTACCTGGTGGACAGCTCTTTCGCCTCTGACACTGACCTAGAGCTGAGATGAGATGAACTATATAGCAGTCAACCCTCCCAACTGTAGCTGGGGATGCTCCCCCCTCTGTGAGCCCACTGGAACATGTTATGTGAGCTGATCAGGCCTCAATCATGGGAGAAGGAAGAGGAAGATGTCATGAAGGATTTGAAAGTCATAAGAATAAGAGGGAGAAATAGAACAGGAAGGGAGAGGAACAGGAGATTGAGGGGGAAGGAGAGGAAGAAAAAAGGGTGAGAGGGAGGAGGAAAAAGAGAAAAAGGATAGAAGGAATGAAAAGAGGAATGAAAGAAGTAGCTTCAGAAAGGAGAGAAGAAGGGAATCAGAAAAAGTAGGAAAAAGTGGAGGAATAAGGAAGAAATATCAAGAGGAAGAAGCAAGGAAGTACAGATTCCACATACCTCCCTTGATGTACATGATATACTCCCCCTTACAAGTCTTCTTCCTTCTCTGCTGCTGAAGACCTTGAACCCAGAATTTCTGCTCTTCACCCAGTCCTTAACATACAAGTAATCCCAAAAATCTTAGTACGCTGACTTTACACATCTCTTTGGAATATAGATCTAGTAGTGGTATTGCTGGATCAAAGGGTTTGCACAGTTTGATTGCCCTCTGGGCATAGTTCCAAATTTCTCTCCAGAGTGGTTGGATCTGTCAGTGACCCCAAATTTCATAGAAGCATAGTATCATAGGTTTAGATCTATAAGGAATCTATCTAAGGGATCAACTAATCCAGTTCCTCCATTGTATAGATGCCTGAAACAAAATCCTTTTAAAATCTTTTTAACATCAATATTCTTCCAATGTTGCTCTATAGCTGTGAATCATTGAATATCACAATGTGCAAGAAATCAAAATTGTAGGTAACACAAAAGGATTTAAATAGGATTCAGCTTATTATTACCCATGTCACAAAATATTTTGTCAAAAAACGAGATGCATGCCAAAAAAAAAAAAAGTGAACCAGTCTTGATTAGTCATGTAGTGAGATCAAGAGATAATAGATGAACAACCTGTGCGCTGCATTGAACCATGGGAAGATACCTAGGAGAACGGCCCTAGCACATTGACTAACTCTCCTGTGGAAGATTTACAGGAGAAAATGGATAAGATTCATATAGGATGATAAGGTGTTTAGAGGTTGTAATCTCTATTGTTGAAGAGATAACCTAATTAGTATGATTACGGATCACTGAAATAGTGAAATTAGTGTATGAATAATTGTAAGTGTGGATCATCATACATATACATGTGTATGTGTGTGTGCATGTCCTAAGCCCATCACCCTTCTAGTGGGGGTGAGGGGGAAGATTGTGCTTTATCTTCTGACCTCTGGAATCAGTGATATGTCATTGAATTGATCACAAAGTTGCTTTTCTTTATAATGTTATCATTGTACAAATTTATTCTCTCCGTTCTGCTCTCTTTGCTTTGCATCAGATCATAGAGGTCTTCCCAGTTTCCTCTGAAATTGTCCACTTCATCACTTCTTATGGTATGATAATCTTCTATTATATTCATATATGATAACTTGTTTAGCTATTCCTCATTGAATGGGTATCTCCTTAGTTTCCAGCTCTCTGGTTCTTTGTCACTATAAAAAAGAGCTGCTGCAAATATTCTTAATACATGTGGGTCTCCTTTTTGGTCTCCTTGGGGTATGAGCCTAACTTTGGGGACATGGTTCCAAATAGTTTTCCGGAATGGCTGTGCCAACTCACAGTTTGATCAATGGTGCATAAAAGTAACTATTTTCCTTTAGTCCCTCCGACATTTGTTACTATCCTTTTTTTGTTGTTGTTATCTTTGCAAATATGATGAGTATCATGAGGAATCTCAAAGTTGCTTTAATTTGTATTTCTCTAATTTTTTGTTACTTGGAGCATTTTTTCTTGCTTGTTGATAGCTCTGATTTCTTCCTTTGAAAACTACTTGTAAATATCCTTTGATCATCTATCTATTGGGAAAGTGCTCTTATTCTTATAAATTTGAGTCAGTTCCTTACAGTTCTATCCCCTACAGAATATCTAGTTCCTTGAATATAAGATCTTTTCCAGAGAAATTTGCTGCAAATACTTTTTAATGAGTTACCTGTTTCCTTTCTAATTTTAATAGCATTGGTTTTATCTGTATAAAAAACTTTTAAATTTTTTATAATCAAAATTTTCCTTTTATCAACAGTAATCCTCTCTTTCCTTTATTTGGTCGTGAATATTTTTGATAACTTTTGTTTTTACATCACCTTTATTTCTAAATAAAACCCTCCCTCTTCCCTCCCAGAAAACCATCCCTTATAACAAAAAATTTTTAAAAAATGAAAAATTTGAATCAGTTATCCAGAATAAGACATATATATTTTTGGTCATGGCCACTGTGGGAATTGTTTTGCTTGATTATGAATGTTCATTATATCATGAGACGCATTAGAATTACATAGCATTCATGCTATTGTTCTTTCCATTTACATTGTTGTCATTGTGAATATTATTTTCCTGGTCCTACTTACTTCACTCTGAATCAGATTGAATGTCTTCCCAATATTCTCTGAATTCTTTATATTTGTCATTCCTTATGGTATGATCATTCCTTACATGTGTATATCATAATTTGTGTAGCCATTCTCCATTCCCCATCAGTGAATATGAACTTTGCTAATAGTTCCTTCATGCCACAAAACATTCTGATATTAATATTTTGGTATTTAAGGGACCTTTCTTTCTATCTTAGATCTCCTTTAGTGTATTCACTTAATAATGCACACTCTATGTCAAAGGCTATGGACATTTTTTCCCAAACTGTTTTCCAGAATGATTGGAACAAGTCATATCACCATCAACAAAACAATAGTTTATCTTCTTTTATCATACCTCCCCACCACCACCACCCCACCCTCAACATTGACTATTTTCACCTTGTCATCTTTGTTAATTATCTAGTCGGGAGGTAAAACTTTACATTTCTCTCATTATATGAAGCAATGATATGAAGATATGAAGCAATTTTTTTTATGGTTGTAAAAGTTTGTAGTTCTTCTTTTAAAAGTTTGTTAATTTCCATTTACTCCAGTGATCCTTCCTGAACATAGAGAAAATAATCACATGTCATCTAGTCCCTGCCCTTTCTACCAGTTTGCTACTCCAGGCTGAGTGATATCATCACAGCCTACATGGAGACTGGGAGAGAGTCTCTGACTGGACAAGTGGTGGCCCTGCCTCCTGGGGAAGCAATGAGGTATGGAGCAAAAAGCTCTGGGTTGGGAATTAAGATATCACTATTGTTTACCTGGTGAGATTTCAAGAGGGGAGAGGTAAAAGGGCACTACCACTCCTTTCTTTATTCCAAGTCCCTCTGGGCTGAGGGGATCCAGGAGGCCCAATATGGGCCATCCTAAAAGAAAACTCAGAGGTCACCTAGTCCAATCTATTCATTCACAGATGTAGACACTGAGAATTGGAAATATTAAGTGTCTACCCCAATGTTGGACTTAGGGGCAGTTATGTGGCACAGCACACAACGCTGGACCTGGAGTCAGGAAGACTCATCTTCCTGAGTTCAAATCTGGCCTCAAACACTTACTAGCTGTGTGACCCTGGGCAAGTCACTTAACCCTGTGTACCTCAGTTTCCTCACCTGTAAAGTGAACTGGAGAAGGAAATGGCAAACCACTCCAGTATCTTTGCCAAGACGTCCCCAAATGAAGTCAGAAGTGACTGGAAAAATAACTAAACAACAGGAGAGAAATGGGGCAATGAGAACTTTGTTGTCCAAATAGTTTACTACTTTGGAGCCAAAGTGGCTCCAGGTGACCCCACCAGAGTATTCCTTCGAATGGAGATAGATCTGTGCTTATTGATGAGAATTAAATGCACCCCCAACCCAGTGTGACCACTCCCCCCTCTGATCTAAGAAGGAAGTGTCTAGTTTCTTGTGCTCTCCCAGTCATTCATCAAACATCTATTAATCACACAGTGGATAGAGCATCAGGTCTAGAGTCAGGAAAACCTGAGTTCAGATCCAGCCTCAGACACTTTTAGTTGTGTGAGCCTGGACAAGTCACCTAACTCTGTTTGGCTCCGTTTCCTCACCTATAAAATGAGCTGGAGAATAAAATGGCAAACCACTCCAGTACCTGGACCAAGAAAAACCCCACAAGGGGTCACAAAGAGTCAGACACAGCTGAACAACAACAGATATTCAGAGCGCCATGTTAGGTACAGGGAGATTTACTGCTGCTGTCCCTCCTCCTCCTCCTCCTCCTCCTCCTACTACTACTGCTACTACTCCTGCTACTACTACTACAACTAAGAATAGTTCTTTGTAGCTTACAAAATATTTCTTTAGAATAATTCTATGATAGACTACTAAGTCCCAATTAACCGCTCATCAAGTAGTTGCATTATTCAAATTTGCATTGCGTATTTCCAGTTACCTTCAAATAACTTACAATGTAGTAGAAGAGATATGGAATTCATATAAATAATAATGTGTTTCCCTTGAAGAACAGCAAATTTGCAGATATGAGAGGCAAGTTACAGAGATAATGAGATACAAGGGCACATCCTGCTCAGACTGTGTTTGCATCTTATAGAAAGTAAGTCTTTTTCAGATGTTAGTGGATCACATGTCATCTAGTCTTTGCCCTTTCCACCCATTTTGCTCAACAGTGCTGAGGGATAACATCACAGCCTGTGTGGAGATGTGAGCTGATCGTGATGTGTCTCGAAAAGAGTATAAAACTTTGAGTGCGCTCATTTGAACCTTGCAAAAAGATATGAGGCTTTGAGTAGCTCTTATATATGCAAAGACTAGGAAAACAGCTGAGCTACCAGCAGAGACAATGAACTTGCCACTAGGGCATAGATTACCTCTAGACCCTTTCCTTACTTACTCATTAACAGAGACTAATAGGAGACCTGTTTTTTTTTTTTTTAATGAGGTACCCTAAACCCCATCCTTCCTTTGTGGTTATTGGACAAATGCTATTGGTTATGACTTAGCCTGTGAAGGTGAAGACTTGGGAAATGTACAAGATGGTCAACCCAAGTTATGGCAAAGCCTCCCACAAAGGGGATTAGGCCCCAAAAAGGAATAGTTATCTAATGGAAAGGCTAATAACTCGATGACCCTACTCTCCTACTTCCTTCCTGGGAGGTGGCAAGCTTCAGGTATGAGACCCTGGAGGAGCTGAATTGGAAAGAGTCCTTGCTCTTTCTGCAAGAGTACAGCAATACTCCAACCTGGCATTGCCACTGAACCTGAAGCTAGAGGTGACTGACAGTAGCTGACCATCAAAGAATAAGTCCAGGGAGTTCAGCAAAAGAACTTGACCAGCCCAAGTTCCATGCCCAGCAGGGATGAGTACTGCATAGAGTACTGCAGTATCAGGAGTTGTGAGTTGCCTTTGCTACACTTATATCCCAAACATATGCCTCCTTGTGATTGTACTTTAAATTTGAGTCCACTCTTCCCATGTATACTGTGTGTATTTGTGGGAGAGTATACCCTAGGTTTATAGGAGGAATGATTTTTACCTACTGTTTTTACTAAGCTCTCTTGGTAAATACCTTTGCTAAGAGCTAATTGTGTTTCCTGGCTGCTCGCTAATAGGAAGCACACTGATAGGGCCTTGTAAGCCATAGTGTTAGGAGTAGATACCCACAAAGTTGCCCCTTGAATCTTGAGGAAGCAGACATTCTCATAGGATCCTGGTCATAAGAGCAAGTTGGAGTAGTACAGAAGGGTCATTATGGTAATAACTTAGATTTACATAGGACTTTGTGTTTGTAAAGCACTTTACATATATTACCTCATTTAAATCTTGTGACACTATTTTAAAGATAAGAAAATGGAAGCCCAGAGTTATTTTTAACTTGCCCAAGGTCACAGAGTTAGTATGTCTGAGGCAAAACTTGAATCCATATCTTTCCAACTTCTAGTCCAGTGCCTATCCCCAGAGCCATACTGATAAAATAGAATAGTATTGGTATAGAAGAAAGAGCACTGGTCTCAGGAAATTTCTTTACATGTGTGGGCTTGAGTATCTTCACTTATGAAATGAGGAAATTGGATAGATGATTTTTAAGCTCCCTGCTAGCTCCAAATGTATGATCAGAAGTACATGAGAAAAAGATAAAGTGTGCCAACAGTTCAGAAAGGGAGAGGACCAGAGGCTAGGACAGGCTGTGGCCTGCCTGCCTTAGGGAAAGGGGTCAGCTCGATCTGCTGCTGAGCTCTTCACTCTTGACATGTAATTAGAGGATGGAGGTGGCCACGTGTCCCATTTTTTGAGGATACTGTGGGCTCTGTCTGGCCCTAGCCTCATCATACTTTAGGCATTTCCCCCACATCTCTCCTCTTGTGGTTCTCAGTGATCCATTTCATGGACAACACTCCAAGAAGAAACACAATTGAGTAGGAGTGAAGAATCCTTTTCTAAGGTCAGTGTGTTCTGGAATTGAGGACTATAAGGGCCCCACCATCAGTGCTGTCTTTGAAAATATGGGAAAGAAAGGGAAAACAAAACTTTGAGATGCTGCGACAACTCAGAGCCCTGGAAGTGAACATGGGCTAAACATAGTTCTTAACTTCTTGAAAATTATCTCACCACAAAAATTCTGCTTGATTCATTGGGTGGGCACTGGTCCTGCCCACATTCCCCAGAGTTTCCCTCACCCTTTTCTTATTTGGCCATCCCCACCCCCTTCCCAGTTCTTCAAGTCCCTAGTGTTCTGTACCTAATCCC